>NC_064811.1:26993000-27293000 GCF_023721935.1 Panthera uncia | reverse complement strand
TGTGTCTGGATATGTGTTTTAGGCTTCTTCTGTTTGAAATTTGTAGACTAAAATTTCAGAATGCATATACTACCTGATTTCAAGACTTACTTTAGAGCTATGGTAAGCAAGACAGTGTGGTACTTAGAAAAAGATACATCGCTCAATGCAACAGAAAATAAAACCAGAAGTAGACTCACATATTTATGGTGAGTTGAATATCAATAATGTTGGATGAAGAAAAGCCTTTTCAATAAATGTTGCTGAAAAAATTGGACAGCCATATGCAGAATAAAGAACATCGATTCATAACTTACATTAATTCAAATTGATCATTAATTCAAGTAAAAGTTCAAAACTCATCAAGGAAACAAATTAAAATATTTTTTTCAGAAGTAGACTACTCAAATATTTCTATAGTTTGACACCAAGAGCATAAGCCATAAAAGAAAAAAAAAAAAACTTGACAATTGGACTTCATCAAGATTAAAAAACTTATGTTCTTCAAAAGATACCGTTAAAATGATAAAAACAAAAAACGGACTGAGAGAAAAAAAATTACACAACAAAAATGTAATAAATGAGATGTACAGAATATGTTTGTATACATTTATATACTCAATAAGCAAAGAAAAGCTAAATAAAGATGGACAAAAGTTTTGAAGAGATGCCTTCATAAAGAATGTACAGAAAACCAGTAAGAACATGAAAACATACTCTCTTATAACTAAATGATTAGTCATTAGGGAAATGAAAATTCAAATCTAAATTTGATGCATACTTATATTATCGGAAGGAAAAAAATACGTAATACCAAAGCTGACAAGGTTATCGATCAACTGAATTTTTTTTTTAAGTTTTAATTTAAACTTCAGTTAGTTCATATACGGTGTTACATTAGTTTCAGGTGCATGGTAAAAGAAACAATCAACAAAACTAAAAGGCATCCTACGGACTAGGTGAAGATATTTGCAACTGAAACTCTTATATGTTGTTGGAGGAGATGCAAAATGGCCAATCACACTGCAAAAATCTTTGGCAGTTCTTATGAAGTTATACATACTCTTCCCATACAGCCAGTCCAACCTAGTCTTGGGAATTTAGCCAAAATAACTGAAAAATTATGAAGACACTAAAACCTCTACACAAATGTTTATAGCCACATTACATATAGTATAATAACTAATAATAACTAATATAATAATAACAAATACAATAATAACTTATGTCCTTCATTTATTGAATGATTAAACTAACTGTGGTATATTCATTACATGCAATACTTCTCAGCTATAACAGGAAAGTATTGATCTGCAACAGAATAAGTATATGTTAAATGTATTAGGCTAAGTGAAAGAAGTCAGATTCAAAAGGACTAATTCTGTATGATATCATATGGTATTTTAAAACAGGCAAAATTATACTGAGAGAAAACAGATCAGAGGTTGCTTGGTACAGATGATAACTGAACAGGATTGATTAAAAGGGACAAGAAATAATATCTTGGGGATGATGAATCTATTATGTATCTTGATTATGATGGTGGTAACATGATTGTGTTCATTTGTCCAGATTCATAAAAGTATCCTTAAAATGGTGGGTTCCACTAATGTGAGCTGTACTTAAGTAAACCTGACCAAAAGAAATATAATAAACATTTGGTCTAATAGGTGATTTACTACGTGACGATAAGAAACGTGGGTGATTGCTTTTTTTTCCTTTTTAAGATTTTTTTAACGTTTATTTTTGAGACAGAGCACGCTCAAGAGTGGGGGAAGGGCAGAGAGAGAGGGAGACAGAGAATCTATAGCAGGCTCTGCACTGCCAGCACAAAGCCCAATGGGGGGCTCAAACCCACGAACCATGAGATCATGACCGGAGCTGAAGTTGGATGCTCAACGGACTGAGCCACCCAGGCGCCCCAATATGTGGGTGGTTTCAATTACAAAAGTACACAGTGTGGGTAGAGATGGAGAGTAACAGGGGCTGTGGTGACCGGAGGAGCCACAGGAAGGCACCAAGTACCGAGCTGAGAAAAAAATATATCAAGGAAAGAAGTGATGCCACCATGAGTCAGGTGTCACACCACACACTGACATCACTAATATGGCTGCGCTGAACGTTATTTTTCATAGCTCCATCCTCAATCTGTCTTCCACAATTTTCTCTTGCTAGATGGGAACTATGATCCTTCTAAAGCCTTATTCCCAGTTAGTCTGCTTCCAAAGTACTGGGCATGTTAGTCTTTTGTTCTGTTTCTCGGCATCAGGATCAGGAGGTACTTGAATCAGTCTCTTGTGGCCAGTAGTGTCTGAGAATGATAGCTTGATGCGAGAGCGGTGTTTTTTGTTTTTGTTTTTTTTTCTATCCAGATGCACCCTGTACCCAATTGCAGAAATCGCATTGATCCCCACCTCTCCCCTCTTTCATTCTTCTCTTTTGTTTTACTTCATAGACCAAGGAACTGCTCTCAGTCAAGATGAGGGTGCCACAGCTATATATCTAAAACACCTTACAAGATATATGTGGGATAGCAGGAAGAAGAGTCATAATTCTAGAAGTTTTTATGTAATCCTTTAATCCTTTCCGACTCTGACATTTGTCTACTGGAAAGGCTCTGGGGAGGGCAGCTAGTTTGTGCCTTGGTTCTGGAGAATGTTGTTGATATCCCTGATATATATGCTGGCTGAGCTGAATTCCCTTTGTTTCCTTTAGAAAGATAAACACCATTTGACATAACCTTACATTTCTCTGCCTGGTTATTCTGAAAAATCTGTATTTGCTATTGGCATTTGCCAAAAGAATGGGTGTACAATCTTCTTCTGAAAATTATTATACCCCCTACATCTGTTTCCCTCCATAATTATTGGAAATTTTACAGTGAATTAAGGTGGTCAAACAAAGCTCAGAGATTTTACCTTCCAGGGTTTTTGAGGATCGGCAATAAAATATATATGTGCTCATAAATAAAATATGAAAGAAAATATGAAAGACACCTGTTACACTGCCTCTTGCTAATTTTTTTTAATTTTGAATATTTGCATAAACATTATGAAACATCACAAAAAGCACAAAATTGTGAGCCAGATGGCTCTAGAACTATCAGCAACTCCCGTCACTAGTTTCATTACAGTTTTGGAGTTTTTGTATTCTCACTTCTAAAGTAAATAATTATGTTCCCCTTAAATAATTACATTTGATTTAAATACTAATTGAGATACTGCCTGCAAAACGCATAGTGGACTTCCCAGTACTTATGTACCTGACAAGTACCATTTTCCTTACTTTTACAATAAGCAATGCTACTTTTAGTAATTTAACTCTTGGGAAGAAGAAAACCTTAGGAAAAAGTTGAATTTGAACTCATCGGAATTTTACACGTGCACTTTGCTCATACTGCATTAAGAATAAAAATGGTGTGTTTCACTCATTTCTTTGTAGTTTTCATAGCTAATATTTTTAGTAAATTAATCCTTGTTAATTTAATCTTTCTTTAACTTGTATTGAATTTTGCAACCATAGGTGGGTAGAAACTTTGTTCCCTTATCCCTTTGAACTTAAAACACAAAAACAAATATTCTGATATTATTGGAAGGGGAAACGTCACCAGGATGCAAAAGCAACCCTGAGCTTCCACTGAAGGTATACAGGGTGGTCCACAAGATTTTCATTGCACAGACTTATAAGATTGCTCTGATTTTTGTTAGAAGAACCCCACTAAATTGAGAAATGCTAGGTTCATCGTACACACTCAAAACCATAATTATTCATCTCCCCATCTCCTGCCCTCCTAGAATCTATCTGACACTCATTAAGTTTGGGCCAGCAACTCAGTCATCAGTTACAGAAACATTATCTCCTACGAAATCATCTCATTTGTTTAAATATATGAGCACAGGAATAAATTCATTTCATTTCTGAGGTCCTCAGTGTGAAATGGAGTTTATGAAAATGTAGCCCTGATGTTAGGTCAGAGAATCTAGTTAACTGAATAACTACTACACTCACATTCCCATTTCAATACAATGATTCAAATTTATTATGATATTTTAGCATTTCACTTTCTAGTCTTAATGACTCTAAAAAATAATTTGGAGGACTCTGCAATAAGTGTGGTAAATGTTACTGTCTGTATAACCAGGAAGTGTTCACACGTTTTGTGTCAACAAGGATGAACTTCACTCGCATGATAAGAAAGCGACTAATGAAATGCAGGTGACACTGGTAAGATTAATGACATTATCTTGCAAACTCAAGCAACGCCTTAAGCTTGAAAATATATGACTCTCAAGGTAGCCCTTAATTACTAAAATTTTAAAACTTGTCACCCTAATCAAATCAAATTCTTTTGTACAGAAAGTATTTTGTGCTGATATTTGAACTTCCAAAAATAGAATTTGTCAAGATATATGCATTTTTGCAATACCCCCATTCTATATAAATTCTATAAATTGCTTCAGTACAGATCTTTTTCATAAAGACATTGTCAAAGCAACCTTAATAGGACTTGCAAAGTTCAACTTTTAAAAAATTTTCCAAACTGCAGGATTAAATAAAATGGATTTATCTGTGGGAATATTAAGATATTAGCCCACACATTGGCTTATGTAAGATGCTATTTAAGTCAGATTTACTGTCTGAAATGATTATATTTCTTATGGTGTGTCAAGTTAGAATTTTTAAATATTCTATATTCTAGTCTTCTACATCTGATAAAAGATGTCTGGATAATAATTGAATCTCAAATTCTTCAGAAGTGTTAAGATATATTACAGATAGTTCTAAGGCTAAAACTATCTCCTAACGTTTACATACTAAATTGTTAAAGGTATGACACATTTCACTCATCTTTATAAAAAAAAATGCTACTGATAAACTCAGATAGTATGTGAACTGAATTGAAAAGACAGCAGATTCATAGTATAAGCTGCCAAGAACAGGGTTTTTCAGGATGGCGATAGACATCTCCACCACCAATTTAAACTGGAAACCAGTCAGGGAAAGTGAATGCAGCCAGAGGAGTCAATCATTGAAGTAGAGGGAAGGAATAAAGACCAGCTCAGAGATGCCAGTGAGCTGTGCTATGGACCCCTCTGGTCCCTGCCGTGTGCTCAATGGAGGTGGGCCAAATGGTGAGCTCCTCCAAGGCTACCGTGGTTACACGGAGAAAACGTCTAGACTTGTGCAAAGACATCAGTATTGGTAGACTATTTTTGAGTTATTTCCTTCCATCGGCTCTGTTATTTACTTCCATAGAGTTTTTATTCTTTTGATCTCATTACAAGCCTTTTTAAAATCGTACTAGGAGGACTTGAGGTAGCAACCTTGAATGAAGCTTTTGTAGGAGCCACAGTGGGGGAAGACCCAGGATTCCTTACTTGAGTCTAGAATAGAAGTAACAGCATCAGAAAGCGTGTGGAGATGACCGAGTTCAGTGGACTAAGGCTCTCGTGAAGGTATTGGGAAGAGAATACGTGACCTGATGGCTTGAGTAGGGATGTCATGGAAGCCACAGAGAGCCTATCCCTAGACCGTGAAAAAGCACCCTGGATAGCAAAATAGGATACTTCAAAGGAAGTCTTATTTACTTGTGTTTTGAGAAAAATCTTTACCATATGTACGCATTGATTGCATTCTAATGATTGTATTACAGATGAATAAAATATGATCTCTATTTGAAGTTTATATTGTAGACACAAACCCTAAAACTCCACACACTTGTCACGTCAAATTTGGAGTGTTTGTCGTGCACACAGCACAAAACTTCATTCTTTCAAAGTCTGTTAATGAAATATGTGCATTTTTTTCAAAGTGCTGTGTCAGTCTCCACCTTCATTTATGTCAAGATTCAGTTTTCCTCACTCCAGTTCATTTGTGTGAGGAGAATCCACATCCTACATGTGTTTTTCTCTATTAATTAAATCCAAAATATCCTGATTTTTGTGGTAGGGCTTAATTATCAGTCAGATTTAGCATGTGTTACTTTCTTCGGGTACAATAATGGAAGGGTGGTACAGAGAAAAAATAGTTTTCGGTCATTTCTTCTGTTTCCCAGAATGACACTTAAACATTACCCTCCACTATAAATACTATACTTCGAAAGTAATTTAAGTAAATTAACATATTCGGAGAAAATTGAAAAGATTTGCAAGAAAGTTTAAAATGTTCCCATATGAGGAATCAATGAAGGAATCAGACAGTAAACTGAAAAAAAAAAGGAATTCCCAGGGTGAATTCTTTCTTTTCTTTCGTAAAAGAAAGCATCAAATATATAAAAACATATTTATCTTTCTGTCTTTTCTTCATGGTTCCAACATAACAATATCTGTGAGACAAACTGTTAAACTTCACTGTGACAGAGTTAGTCACCTAATTTCATAATTGCCTTTGACGGTTTGCACATAAATCTGTAGTACTGGATTTTTGTATTTATTTGACGGTGTGTGTGTGTATATGATCCATTATGATGAGTTATGACTTTCCTGAGGTTAGGAACTTCATCTTGCACAGGTATATAAAAGAATCAGTGCTGGAGATTGATACGGCATCCTCCTCCTTGTCCTCCACACCATCATTATCATAACCGTCAACATCATTATCATCATCATTATCATAAACACTAATAACACACTCCTTGTATGATGGGTACGTGGTAGTCCTTCACATGCAGCACCTCGGAAGCTTATACAATCCTGCAAGGAAACACCACTATGACTATAAAGAAATTGAGCTTAGGTCTGTTTAATCTAAGTTCCCAAAAGCTACATAACCATAGTTTGAGTATAGGGCAGTGACAAAGTCCAGGGTTAAGTAAAGTCCAACCCAAATTTGGTCTACAAAGCCGGATGGTCAGTAAGGGTATATTATTAAAAACTAATGAGTGAAATATTTAATAGATTTAAAAAATGCACATTGTTTCAATTGTGTGCTTTGGGGCACCTGGGTGACTCAGTCAGTTAGACATCCAACTCTGGATTTTGGCTCAGGTCATGGTCTCACAGTTCATGAGTTCGAGCCCTGCATCAGGCTCCGTACTGACAACACAGAGCTTGCTTGGGATTCTCTCTCTCCTCTCTCTCTGACCCTCCTCTGTTCCCTCTGTCTCTCCCCCCACCTTTGTCTCTCTCTGTCTTCAAATAAATAAAACTTAAAAAAAAATGTGTGCTTTAACCGATGAGACTTACACTCAATGATGATATATTATCACCACTATTTCCTTCATTATGATTTCTCTTATCCCTTATGTGAATCTGTGTACTTCATTTCTCTATATTGCCCTTCCATTTGTGTTGATGTTGGTAATATATTCCTCCTTTTTATACAACCTCAATATAAATGAATTGAACACATGTAGAACCAATAAATTTGCTGATTTAATATTTTCAAACTGCTAGAGTTAACTTGCACTTCCTCCAAAGACCTAGCTGTATGTAGGACTTAATATGTAGGTTTAGTACACAAAATGTGGCAACAGAGTGCCTTTTCCTGGATATGTCATGGCACACCTTTCTTGTCTCTTTCTGTCCATTTTAGAGTCAAATGTGTGCTGAAATTACAAATCTTTTGTAATTACAAATTATATATATGTGTCTCTCTCCTTCCCCTCCTCTCAATGTCTAGACAGATAAGAAAGTTCAAATACTTTGCCTAAATTAACTCAGATGGATTACTGAGATATAGACTGTGTTCCCAAAGATCCTCAAGGCTACATTTTTTTTTCTTCACATTATAGTATGTTAAGAGTTTATGAACAGAAAATAAAAATTGACCATTTCATGGTTCTCATTATTCACAGAAAACATTATTTTGTTTACTTCTAAATCCTATTAATTTTTACTCAGTTGTTGGTCTTCAACACAGCCCTGCGGGGTATGTACTAACCTTATTTATTCTCCTTTCAAGCCAATATTCTCCTCAACTTATGAAATCTATGAATTTTTAGCATGTTATCAATATCAACAAGATAAGGAACATTTTTTTCCGTATCTCTGTTCTTCAACTTTGTCACTGTCTTTGTAAGACATTCCTTGGAACGATTATACAAATAAATTTAGGAGAATTTTGGTTTTTTTTGTTTTATATGTTGAAGATAAGCTTCAAAATTTCATATGTATGTAACAAGATTAGAATAAAAAACAATGACAGACGCCTTGTTTTAGTCATAGTTATAAACCATTGCTTCTATTTTAATGTGAGGATAATTTTATATGGGATTTGTCTCTTTCAAATATTAGGTCCAACTTTTTTTTTTTTTTTCCTCTCCGGATAACGCACAACATTTATATTTTTATTTCCTAGGAGAGATATAATGAAAAGTCAAAAAAAAATATGGTCTTATTTGAACAATAAGTACACACTGTGCCAGCTGGGACTGTCTGCAGGGAGACAAAGTGGGTCAGCATATTGTCCCATCAGCGCCTCTGTTCTCCAGCAAACCCACCTGGCTCGCCAGCCACGGAAACAGACTAGATGGGCCTTTGGTAACAAACTCTATTACTAGACAGACAACTGTTCCTTTCTGAGGCCTTGTTAAGTTTTAGTTTCAAATGTAATATCACCGCCTTCAGCAAACCTCTTTTAGAGGACTCTTTCGCTGATGAGATACTTAATCAGGAGGCAGGATTGTACAATGGGGAGATAATGGGATCTAGAATTAGGCGGGCTTGGTTGTAAGTCCTGATTGGTACACTTACATTCTCAGGGTAGCTACCACGCTACTTTACAACCGTCGTCCCTTAATGAATGGTAGGCATCTGGCGTGCACTGTGTAAAGGCTTGACATGAATTACCTCATGTATTTTATATACATAATGCAATAAAAGCTGTAGTATCTCTCCCATTTTACACGTGAAACAAACAAACGGAAAACTGAGTGGTTGATACGATTGTCCAAAAGCCAATTGCTCTCAAAGACCTAAGGAGGGATTTAAACTCTGACACCCAGACTCTAGTTTCATCTTTAATAGAAATACCGTTAGCATATATACAACTTCACTGGTTTAACAGAAGCACAAACAAAAATTGGCTTGCCACGATTGCGTGGACAGATAGATACATGGATAAATGCATAGATGGATGTGATTTAAACATTTTACATCTTTCTTTCCCTTAAGATAATTTAGAACTAATAGTAAAGCCCATGACAAAAGTATTATCTCCATTGAAATAACCTTATCTTGTGACCTTCATAAAAATAGTAGTTAATTTCAGCTCAATTAGACCCTTTTATCAGTATTACAAATTAAGACATACATTAATCAACTATAAGAGAATATTTGAAAACATTTTTCAAGGGACATCTATTCTACATCTTTATATCAAAATGATAAAATAATAATCAAGCCAATGAAAATTATAAAATATTTTCTAATCTCTAACATAATAGACAATAAAATATTCACAGAAGTGAAAGAGAAATGTCCATAGAAGTCTGAAATTCAAAACTTAGTTTGCTAGACTATACTGCTGGATTGGCCTATAAGCATAGCTCCTGATGGTAAAAAGGCTAATTCAAGTTCCATGTCTCATGAAATAAATCAACATATTCATATTCTGAAAAGTTATACCAGGAATGATGTTAGCTGTTCATAATTTTATGAGAATACTTATTAGTGATTCTTAGGAAATCAGTTTTCCATTGAAACAATATCCTGTTTAAATTTTCATGAACAAATTTGTATCTATTGAAATAGTTCCAGTCTTTAAAAAAAGTTATGATTTTTACTTGCAGTTGGATTTGTATTTTGAAAATGCATGCTGATTGATATTATTAAGATTCATCATTCCGGAACTCTTTTCAAAATAAGTATGTTCAACTACAATTCTATATAATTTTTGGCTGGGTAACAAATTTATGTCATTGAGTTTTTTTCCAAATTTATACTATTATGTGCTTGGCTTCATTGCTGACATTTTTGGCAATGGAAATGATTATTCTTCCTTTAGTATTTTATGAAAAAGTGAAAATAATTGTCTTCATTTTTGTGCTCAAAGTGTGATGCAGATTTATTTCCTAAAAGCACCTGACTTGCTTTTATCTATGGAATAGCTCTAGGAGGAGAATGGAGAATTGAGATAAATATTTTTGACTAAAATGACAAAGAGCCCATGTACCTGAAATTTCAAATTATTAGAAGCTTTGTTTTTTTCTGACTATGCATAATACCACCAATTATATAATTATTTGCCTTTATAAAATGCCTTCTCATTTTTATAGTTTATGCAAAATACAACTCATGAATTATCTTTTAAAACATAAATATTACTTAAATCCTTGAGAGCAGGTGGTTTAATATTCTCGTTCATCACATTTTATAAATCTTTTATTGTGAGTTACATAACTTCCTCTTTAAGTTCTCAAGACCAATGAATGGTTCATTAGTTAATTTAATATATATTTATGATTTGTATATTTAAAAGAAATTTACATGATAATATAATTTATGAAGAACACTAATAGGTTTAATAATACAATAATATGGCCCTGATATTCTAAGGTCTCCACTCATTTACTAATATTTTGATGGTAAAAGAAAAAAAAAGGCAGATAACAATTTATCTGGATAACAATTGGCCTTGGCAAACACAGTCTCTTAAAAATGTTTCATAATTTTGATTGCCGTAACCACCTGAAAGTATTATTGTTAATTCCATCTTCTTAAGTGTCTGTTTTCCTTGAGCTCTTCCCGTGTTCAAATGTCTTAATTCAGTAGATTTTCATGTTTATGACACTGTTTTACAAGGTGTTCTTGTAGGGCCAGAGACATCCTAGCACTTTACTTGGGTATGGGTCTAAAGACCAACCCTCTCTAGATACATTTACATCCCTATGCCAGAAAGAATGTCTCTTTCTGCTAAGACAAATCAATTGGAGATAAATCAACTATTAGAAAAATATTTAGAGATTCATGATATAAGAAAAGAGCTAAGGAAAGATGAAATTTGAAAACATTTTGAACCTACACACACATTGTCTGTGCAGAGGAATGGGATACAGATTCAGTAATACAGATAAATTCTAGAAATATATTTAAAGTAGAATGGCCACTGTGTGTGAGGCTAAAACCAGATGTGATTTTCCTAAATCTGAAGGCTCCTATAAACCCTTTGCTGAATTTTAGTTATTCAGCAAATTGACAAGGTTAGGTAAGTTGGACAGCTCCTGTTGATGATTATTGTTGCTTAAGTGAATTAGTATCATTCGACAGATGTCTCTGTCATCTGCAGGGCTCTAGCTTTCCTTTCATTTCCAGATGCTCTCCTCATCTCCCATCTATTCTTTGGTTCCAGCGACTTAGCATAAATATTACCCCACACAGAGGCTACCTTAACTACATTGGCTCCCTAGAATTAGATTCTTTTTCCATGTGTCACTTACTTATTGGTACAGATTGTATTCTTTGCCCCCGTTAAAGTACCTTATTGAAATCAGACTCATTTTAACTTGCTTTGGTCATTGAAATAGGAATGGAAATGACACGTATCAGATTTAAGAGCTACTTCTGATTTTTATCTCTGGTTTTTCCCCCTTATGCATTGTTGCTGGCAACATTTCAGATAGGATTTGCTGCTTTAGCCTAGGTCCTGGAACAAAGGATACGTGGGAGCAAAACCATAGCTTCCCCACAATGACATATGATATGAGTGAATTAAACTGTTAGGGCTATAACCCTCTGAGATTCTATGACTGTTTGTTACAGCAATGTAATTTAACTAAAGCTGAATGACATCCGTTGTCTCAATTTATTAATTCTCACTGGATTTTTATTGCTACAAAGTAACCCATACCATTTAACCCATAATTTTAGCTGTACTTTGCTTGTGATTGTTGAGTTTTATGTACTATTTGTCACAACAATGTGATTTGTTTTATATATTCAACATTAAGTCTAGGTGAACAATGTGATATTCCAAAGGTCACCAAATTACAATTTTATAGAGCTGGGACTTGAATCTAAATCTTGGTAATGCTAACATTGTGAGATTTGCTCTGTCATACATATAGAAGATGTTCAAGTGTTAACTGAATGAAGGAATGAAGGAATTAACAAAAGAATGAGTGATTAAATCATTTAAAGACTATTGCACTAGAAACACAGAAAAGAAGAATGTACTACCTGTATTCCTAATTACAATTAAATACTTTGGGACGCCTGGATGGCTGAGTTGGTTAAGTGCAACTCCTGATTTCAGCTCAGGTCATGATATCACAGTTTATGGACATGGTTCACACTGACAGCAAGGGGACTGCTTGGGATTCTCTCTTCTTTTTGCCCCTCTCCTGCTCATGCACGCTTTCTCTTTCTCAAAATAAATAAATTAATAAAAATTAAAAAAAATTAAATTCCTCATAATCTATGAGGGGGGAGACAGAAAATAAAATTGCATTTACAATAAAATTCTAGGAGGACAATGATAGGAATATGAGCAGGGTTCTAAGGGAAACCTGTTCCAATGGCTAGATGATTTCACACATTATCTCATTTTTTTAGTCTTCCCAATAATTTCAAGGAGTCAGGTATGCACCACTTTTCCTTAGGAGTTCAAAATGATAAATGTTTTGTTTGCTAGTAATTTTTATTAAAGAGTTCAGCTGTAAATATGTCCAAATCTAAATTTAATTTACTGAAGGAAATCATGTTCAGTTTTTCACTACATATAGCCTGCTAGAGTCCTTTGATGAATAGATTCTGAGGTTTGGGTAATTCAAAATGTTTTATATACTCAATTCATTTTTCCATGGTAACTTTTAACATAGTCTCAGGCACACTGGGTGAACTGCTTTGTTCCCTGCCCTGGCAACTTGCATTCTGAGTCAATTCAAGGTGAAGGCCAGCCATGAACACGAGTCTACTCCAAATAGATGAAAAAGTACTTTGCAAATGGTTGAGTGTTATTCTAAAGTCACTTTGTATTTTTATTAGTCTTGGTCTGAGAGCCCAGAATTACGAACAAGTCATGATATGGTAGAAGGCAGAGTAGAATAAAACAGATTTGCCTCTCTTACAAGATCTAACCAGTCCCAGTTATTTAGATTCTTAAATCTCAGTTACCCATCATAATTTTAAGGGCAAAATATGACAAAGACATAGTGTTCTTCTGTATTTTTATGTACCTTAATGGAATTATGTTAATATTAAATAGTATTTTTTTGTAAATGTGGTATAAAAACTATGCTCTTATTTGCATACATAATGAAATTTCACTAACGTAGCCAATAGAATAATTTATCGTGTCCTTAATTTATTTCAGTGAGTGAATGACAACCTTTTCCCCTTAGGACAACTCAAGTAGCAAATTGATGGTGTGCAATGCATTTCATGGATCAAGAGATAGTATGAGTCATATAACCACTACTGTCAGAAAACCTTCCCTGGAGAGTTAATTTATATTCACTGCACCAATGTTCCTATTGCTTTGAGTTGGCAAGAGTAGACTTACATTTTTTTCCTCCAATATATTCTCCCTCCGTGAATTCAAAGTCAAAACTGTTTCTAAGTATGTGCAGATATTTGTTCCTGAAAAGGTACATTTAGAAAAAAAAAATGGTAGCAGGCAATACAAATTTAATAAAATTAAAATATTGTTTCTATATTTGAAGTTATGCCATTTCAAGTCAACAATACATTGGGAACTTATTGGATTTTTTAGAAAAGGACTATCTCTTAAAATGATAGATTACATAAATTCAAGTAATTTTTTCAGGTTTATAAATTACTCCTAGGAAATAAAATATATGCTTTTTTGAAAAGACATTAACTGTTAAAGTTTTTTATTAGGCTGCAAAGGATGTTTGCTAACTTGAATACGAATTGCAATGCTTATACAAGAGCCTGGTATTATTAGTAATCATCTCTCATATTTACATAAAACTTTATAGTTTATAAAGATCTTATCCCTATATTACTTGAGTTCACCTTAACTGAAACTTTGTGTATGGGTACATGTTAAACATGTATTTCAACATGAAGTGAACTCTTCTTTTTTCATAAAGAGAAAACTATTGGTCTGTTTGTCTAGTTTCTCAGAGTTTGAAAATGATCTCACTATTAATTCCTGGTCTATTTTCAGGAGTCTCAGATAGTTCATTTATTTGATTTTCCAATACATAAAAACTGTGGGAAATAGGAAATAATAATGGCAATAATAATAATAATAACAATATGATGTTTGGGGCACCTGGGTGGCTCAGTAGGTCAAGCATCCAACTCTTGGTTCCAGCTGAGGCCATGATTTCTTGGTTTTGTGAGTTCAAGCCCCACATCGGGCTCTGTGAGGGCAGCACAGAACCTGTTTGGGATTCTCTATCTCCCTCTTTCTCTCTCTCTCTCTCTCTGTCTCTCTGCCCCTCCCCCACTAGTGCTGTCTCTGTCTCTCTCAAAATAAATAAATAAACTTAAAAAAATAATATGATGTTTACTACAGGTGCAATGTTAAGAACTACTATACATATTAAAAATGTGTGAGATACAGCTAAGTACCATTATTTATCCATTCAATGAATGAAGACTCTGAAACTAGGAGGTCACAAACTGTTCAAATCTCATAGCTAATGAAAGCAGAAATGCAATTAGAATTCCTTTCCTCCTATCACTATATGATAAAATTGTTACATGCTTCTCTGTAAATTAATAAAAATGAAAAGAAAAAAAATAAAACGATAATCAAGATATCCTAAAACCCCACAGTATATTTGTTAGAGGCATTTTCTTTTAGGATAGCTAAGGAGCACATTAGATTTTTCCTGAAATCAGGATGTTTATACTTGAGATCATCATTCTTAGTTCTTTTGACTTCTGTACAATCTAGGACTCGTTCCTTATCAGATTTAAATGGCTTTAATGGGCCTACTGTGGCAGTGTTACAATCTTAATGGTGTTAAGAGTTCAGGGAGAGCTTTCCAGGCAAGTTAGACTGGGCTCAATTATTCATAAAGCTTTTCAAGGAAAAACATTAAGTTTAAATGACTTCAAAGAAACAAATATTTTATGGAAGTTAGTATTTCTTGTGTTTATAACATTTTATCAGAATATTGTAGAGAAGAGATCTTCCTATGCAATTAATGGTTTAGTTCACCTATAACTAGATTGCTTTCTGGAGGGTAAAGCAAGACCAAGGCGATAAAAACATAAGAGACTGACGTGTCATTTGGGTTATACAAATATTAAAAGTCCCAAGAATATTTTTTTCAATGAATTACTGGTTTCTTATGATAAAAACAATACCTATTGCAAAGAATTTAGAAGTGTTAGAAAGGTAGAATAAATTATTCAAAACGTCAGTCCTGAAATACAAATAGTTATGAACACATGGTTGGTTGCCTATAGTTTTTGTCCTTGCCATTTAAACAAAATGGTTAGTATGAAATAAATAATAATCTGTCTTACATTTTTGATTGTGAGTTTTAATACCAGCGTCTCATACTTCATTAAATGTTGTTTTAAAAATATATTGATGGTTTCATGCTAGTGTATTCCATGGATAAAGTATCATATATTTACTACAATTTCTTACAATTTCTTCTTTGTTTATTTTCTAATATTTTACAGTCTACTTCCGAAGCTAAAATCTATGCACTTTTCAGCCTCCTGATTCATAGAAGAAAATAGCTCTCCCGAAAGATGGCATTTATTTACAAATAACATTAATCTTTTAAGTAATACTATCCATATTACATAAAACCTTTTAACTCCTGGCAACCTTCTGAGAGATATAACCTTCTTCCTTTCAGCCAATCCAACACCAACCTACAAAATCTATGACCTCCATTAACTTTAGTATTGTTTATCCAGATCTGTATTTTACCGTGTTCTCACTTGCACAGCCATGAACATATACTCCTCACAACCAGATGGAGGATGATTAGCCTGATTGTTGTCATTAGAGAAACTGAGGTTCCGAGTTTAACTTTTCCTAAGGTTGTTGCATGGTAGTATATAGAGCTAAAACTGTATCGATGACTTTGCCCAGCCCCCCTCTCCCCATGATATTTGGGCTGTCTCAAACTGCATCTTCCAACGACTAGGGTTCACACACAAAGACTACTGAAAATGTATTCCTGTGTGGCTCTGTATCATTCTTGTTAAGAATACCATTTGTCACCACTCTGTTGGTAATCTCATCCAGTCCCCTGTAATGAGACATGAAAGTATCTATACAGCCTCTACTCCCTAGGCTTTCTTATAAACCTCATACTGTTCTATCTTAATTAGCCTACCTATTTGGATATATCTTATAGTCATTTTAAACTTCATGTGTCCAAAACCAAATACCAGATCTTCTGTTAAGAAACCTTTTTTTCTTCTCTTCTTTATTTTAGTTAATAACTACTTTATCCTTTTGGCTCTTCAGGCCAAAAGCTAGAGTCAAGAGCTTTTGACTCTTTTTTTTTTTTTTTTCCCTCCACACTGAATAGCCAATTTATCCCTCAATTATGTTGGCATTATCTTCAAAATACATCCATAATCCAGTCCCTCCTTACCGCCTTCCATCCTATCATCCTGGTCCAAAACTCCATTGCTTCTTACACAGATTTCTACCCCTGAGCAGTATTTCTTTATTGAGCTATCGTTAGTATATTCTCAGTAGCCTGAGTGATTTTTATAAAAAAGAAGAAAACATTCTGTGGCACAAAACCTTATATGACTTCTGGGAAGGCTATGCGTGACTATAAATGCTGACTCTCCTTACCCGTCCTCTCTCCTGTGACTCATCCCCATCATCTTGTGTTAAAGCCAAATGGGCCTCTTTTCTCTTTTCATATAAAGAGCATGAGACTTTTAAGGGATCTGAGTAAATATCTAAAGTGTTTTCTTCCCTTTATTCTCCCAATTACCCTTGTTTATTTCCTTCAAAGAACATGTAAGTCTCTGTAATTACCATGTTTATTCATTCATCTGTTCACTTTTCTATCCACCTTGGACAGCCAAGATTAAGTCCAAGTGTGTGGCATTTTTCCTTATTAGTATAAGGTAAAGGGAGGGCAGTGCAGTCAGCAGGCTTCCATAACAGTTAGAATTCTGATCCACTTCTGTAACCCAAATGATGATCTCCTATTCTCAAATTTAGGCACGTGCAAAAGCCAATGGGAGAAGTTGAGGTAATATGAGTCTTTTGATTTATATTCATTTTCAGTGGCCATAAGTGCCGGAAAAATTATATACAGGTGTGCTTAGGTTCAGTTTTACTTATTTATACAAACTATGAAATTAGATTTCTACCGGGCACTTCCATTGAACATTTTACAATGCTACCTTCTCAAGGGGCTGTTTTAGGTCATCCTTATCATGCCATTTTATTATTATGAAATTATATATATATATACATACACATACACATACATTCATACACACGTACTTTCCCCATAATAACTTGCTGATGTTTGGCAAGTTTAATCAGACCTACCTGTTATTAAACTGCTCCTAGTTTTTGTTTCGTTTTGGAGCAGAGACTTGTTTTTCTTGGGTTTCTTTCACTGATATCTACTCGTTTATATAGTACTGCAAGAATATTAGTTTCCCTGACCTATATTCCTAACTAAAATGTAAGTTGAAATGACATATATTTGTCTGTGTGGTTCACTGATTTATTGCCAATGTATAACACATTATCTGGCACATTGTAGGTACTCGTTAATTTCATTTATTCAACAAATATTTAGTGAATGTCGACTCTGTGACAGGAACTGCCTCAGGTTTTGGGGACACAATAGTCAGTAAACCAGAAAAAGCAGTTTCACATAATGGACCTTAAGTTCTGGTAAGGGAGATGGAAAACAAGCAAAAATAAAAAAAATAAAAATAAAGATATGACACATTAGATTATGAGATATGCTAAGGGGAAAAACATAGCAGGAATGAGCATAAATAATGTTGGAGGAGGGGTTCAATTTCAAATAAGGTCTTATTTTCCCTGAGAATGTGAAGCATAAGTAAAGACCTGAAAAGTAAAGACCTTGAACAAGCCCAAACAAACTTGGGGTGGGCTGGGGTGAGAAGGAAATGTGGCAAGAGAAAATGAAAACAAGGGGTCCAGCTAGATATCCAAGAGCGGATACCCCTCTTGCATGCTTCTGTCTCCGGTAATCTTGTTGGCCTCCTGCATCTGTCAACTGCCCGTGTAGCACAACTGATAAATGCCTCCCCTTTTTTCTTCCTTAAGCCCCTACAATCCCACCCGTAAAAGGTCAGAACTAGGGTTCAGGACTCAGCCTCTGGAGATGAATCCGCTGGGCCGGGACTGGTACAGAATTAACAGTCTTTTCTGATTCCCTGAGTGAGTGTCGCTTGTCTCTTCCTGGGCACCTAGCATTTGCTGTAACAGGGGAGAGTACAGCAAATGTACTGAGTATGGCGAATGTGCACAATCCATACCCAAGAAGTGGATATGACCGGGTGTATTCTAAGATTAGCAATGAGGTACTAAGGCTGGAGCATAGTTAGCAAGGAACGGAGCAGGAGATGTCATTTACAAAATTTGGCTTGTATTCTAGAAGTGATGGGAAACCGTTGGAGAGTTTGAGCAGGGATAACAGGACTGGACTACATATACATTTGCATTGACTGGATAAATAGATCAAATCACATAATTTCAACTGCATAATAAAGGACTAGTTAAGGATAATTAATTAATAACAAACCAGCACTAGAACCTAAGTCTGATTCCCATTGTTATCCTTATGCCACTTTGACTAGTATTTTCCTTTATCTTCTTTTAATACACACCACATCCCCAAATCTCCAGGGACAAAACAAATTAATTTATATTTTATTGTTGTATAAATGTCACATGCTTTCAAAGCATGAGCATTTACAGACAGAGATTTTATCTTTTAAAAATATCTCAATGTCTTCTTCAAGTAAATAATCTTCCTAAATATTGCTATTTGCCCTTTAAAAATAGATTTACTTTTATGTAAGAAAGATTATGTAAGAAAGATTTCTGTATGTCAGAAATATGTACAGTATGAATAAGAAGACAGTGTAATAGAATTCAAAGCAAGGAAAATTCTCTTTCTTAAGGCTGCCGGAAAACCCCAGTCCATGTTAGGCTACAAAACTAGCCTTTGGAGACTAAGAATTATTGACCCCTATTTCTGAGAAGTAGCATTTAATTGGACTCTCCTTACTAACTCCATTTCCTGGAATGAACAGAGGCCCTTGTCCTCAGCTCTAAACCATTGAACATTATCAAAATGAAATGTTATTACTTAGGCACCTCTTGCAAGCATTCTGTTCGCCTTTATTGGTGCTGTAGTTCATATTTAAATCTTTTTATCTGTCATTTTCATTTCTCGGACAGGGCAATCTAATGTGTTTGCTCTTAACTCTACAAGCAGCATAAAGCAAGTTTAGTAAGCAGTAAAACTATATTTGCCAAGGAAGATAGTGGATGAGGATGTTGAGTCGTATTCGCATGCACTATGCATGCCAGGACATATGGTTGAGAAGATAAAAGTAAATTCTATTGTACCTTAATCATTAAATCCCACATTTGTCACTGAGCACACAGGGCAAAATGCACTGAAAACCCTTGGGTCATTGCAAATGGAAGGATTCCTAAAACCATAATTCTACCTTTTTGAACAATATAATCATGAGTTTTAGCATCTCTTTAAGTGGATTTATAAACCAAGGTCTTTTCAGTCTGGTCTACTTGCTTTCCTGATTACCAACTGATGTGGCCTGAATATTTGTTTTCCTCTCAACTCGTATGTTGAAAACCTAATCCCTAAGGTGATAGTATCAGGAAATGGGGTCTTTCGGAAGTAATTATATGAGGGTCGATACCTTAATGATGGAATTGGTGCTCCTGTGAAAGAGACTCCAGAGTGCTCCTTGCCCTTTCTGAACCGTGAGGACATAAGATGGTGGTCTATGAGCCAGGAAGTTGGCTCTTACCAGACAATAAATCTGCCAGGACCCTGATCTTGAACTTCCTAGCTTTCACAACCATGAGAACTAAATGTCTGTTGTCTCGTATCAACTTTTTGTTCATTTATTCAATCGTTCTTTCATTCAAAAGTGTTTATAGAACACAATCATATAATCATTAAGATATTGAATTGATTATACTACATATATTCCTTATTTTGTTAATGCGTAACTTGTTTGGGTGTTCAAATTTTAAACCAAACTTATACATTATCTTTTTGCTTTTTTGATCATCTCTGTTTGCCTGTATGCATTCTGTTTTATTAACTACCCTCCTAATTCTACACTGCCTTTATTATTTTAACATAATTCTAAACTTGATTTGTGAATTCTTAAGATTTTTGCACCTATCTTCTTTAAGGATACTGACAGTTAATTACTTTTTTTCTTTTTTGTATTTTCCCCAGAAAGATTATGGCAGCTTCCCAAAAAGAGATACAGCATATACATTCTTTTTATTTTTTCTGGAATTGTTTATGTAATATTAGAATTTTTTTTTCTCTTTTTATGTTTGGTAGAATTTTGAATTGGAGTTTTTTTCATAGAATATTTGTATTTATTTATTTATTTACTTGTTTATTTATTTAAAGTATTTTTTTAAGTTTGTTTATTTATTTATTTATTTATTTATTTATTTATTTAGAGAAAGCACACAAGCAGGGGAGGGGAAGAGAGAAGGAAAGACAGAATCCCAAGCAGGCTCAGCACCATCAGTGGAGAGCCAGATGTGGGGCTCGAACTCACCAAACTTGATTTCATGACCTGAGCAGAAATAGGGTCAGATGCCTAACCGACAGCGCCACCCACATCCCTAGAATGCTTTTAATTTAAGATTAAACTACTCTATAAGATCTACATATGTTGAATTTGAATGCCACTATTTATGTCAGACTTGGTAAATGTAATTTGTCTATTTCATTTAAAGATTTCAAAATTATTTTCATAAGCATTTAAAAATATATTTTATTTTCTTTTTAACGTCTAAAACATCTTAGATGATGCTTTCTATTGTATTCTTGGTATTGAGTTTTAAAAGTTTTCTTTATTTTCTTTGATCAGTTTTGTGAGAACTCTTTCAGCCTCTTGGTTCTCTCATCTGGAAAGTGAGGTAAAATAGTAATCATTTCATGGGAATGGTACCATGATTAAATATTATTTCACATGGAAACACCAAAGTTCTGGAACTTACCAAGTTTTCAGTATAGGTTAGCTGATGACTACTATTCTGTTATTATTAATTCTTCATATTTTTATAATCTTACTAGGACCTGCTACAGGGTAAGACAAAGACCACACAATAAAAGAATGCAGACAGGTGACTGGGTGGCTCAGTTGGTTGAGAGTCTGACTCTTGATTTTGGCTCAGGTCACGATCCCAGGGACATGGGATTGAACCCTGTGTAGTGCTCTGTGCTGAGTGTGGAGCCTGTTTAAGATTCTCTCCCCCTCCCTCTCTGTCTGTGTCTTTCCCCTTCCCCATCCTCTGTCCCTCTCTCACATTCACACCCTTTCTCCCTAGGGTGGGGAAAAAAACACAAAAAACACAAAAAAACAAAACACAAAATGTTGGTTGCAAATCAGAAAGAAGGTGTAGACAATTCACAGGAGCTCCAGTGCCTTAGACGGTTGTTTGTTAGAAAGCTCTTCAGCTACTGGACAACTATTCCATATTGAGCCCAAAGTAACTGAGATGAGGCAGCAGAGTTTTGATGAGCCGAGGGGGTACAAAACCCCACTGTAGGCAGTTAGTGATGAAGAGTATCTGCCTTCCCTCTACTTCTTTCCTACTATAGAGAGGTAGGGAGCAGAAAATGCTTGGGTGGCCTAGTCAGTTAAGTGTCTGACTCTTGATTTAAACTCAGGTCATGATCTCACGGGCGCGAGATTGAGCCTCTCATCAGGCTCCACAGTGTGCATGCTCTCTCTCCCTCAAATAAATAAATAAATAAATAATAAAATAATATAAAGTAAAATAAATATAATTTAGTCTCATAACCCACCCAAATACAGAGAACAGGACTCTTGCCCTTAATAAAAAGTAAGTAAAGAGTTATAGAATCTGATTAAGACTTACTGTATGCGAAATGTATATTTCTAACATAATACGTATGTTAGCTATGCAATTAATTAGATAGCTAAATAGAAAGATGATAAATAGATACAGATAAGTACACACAAATAATACACATTTACACATACATATTTGGGGAGGTTAGAGCAATTGCATGAGCAGAAGGGATAAATGTATTAATGTTGGTTATTGTACCTAAACCTTAAAATAATAATGAAGGATTATCATCATTCAATTTCAAAATGGGTGTTTCTATCTTCTAAGTAGCGATTGAAATTCCAAGTATCTTCCATATAATAGCTCCCCCAGATCCTAGAAAACAATTTTTTTCTTCTGGTTACTAAATACTGATTTTATTCATCTATATTAAAAACACATTGGTGTCAATCCAAAGTCTAAGGCAATCATGGCCTTCAGCTCAAAGTCCTAAATTACCATGTGGCAGAGGGACCTTTCCTCTTCTAAATGTTTATATCCTAAAATTACTGAATTCTATTTCTTTTTTTTTCTGTTTGCAAATTTTCTAATTCTGGTCTGCGTACATAGATTTCTTGTAATACATGTCGAAAAGTAAAAGTAAAAGCCAATGGCCGCTATCTACATCTCTTAGAGCTATATGTTCTGTGTAGCATCTTCCAAGTCATGGCAGGTAACAGTTTTAATAAATATTGTTATCACTGCATATAACGGTTTTCCATCTCTTGAGTCTCCAATATATTTCCTTGCTGTCTTCTACTCTATTACAAAGCCAAGGTCACCTATGTTAGAAGTAATTTTTATAGCCTCACATTGCCTATTTCTGTATTAAAGTGACATCAGAGCAGTAAAACATAAGCCCTGTAATCTTTGTGGCTTAAGTCAACAGAAGTGCATTTTCTACTCACCTGAAGAGCCAAAGAGTGTTTCTGGTCAGTAGGTTACTTTCTTCTGAGCAGTGATTCAGGATCTTTGGTTACTCTCCTATCAAGGCTCTATACTTTCATAGGTATAGTGATTTTCTGTGAAAGAGCAGGTGAGAAGAAAATATACATGGGAAGTAACTGGCCATACCAGATGTGGTACACATTACTTCCACTCACATTCCATTGGCTAGAACTCAGTGGTGGGACCATTCAGCTCCAGGACCATATTTAAAAATAAAGGAGGGTGCTGAGAAGAGCAGATTCGTTATTTGTGCAAGGCAAAGACAAGGCATGTTCAGTGAACCACTGGCTGGTCCCTTCCACAATAAGCTAATAAGTCCTAGACATTTATTTTGACAAGTATAAGTTTATCCTGATATCACCTAGAATGTAATACCTATAAAGGAAGGAATCATGCCTGACTTTTACATAATTATAATCCTCGCATTTGGCTTAGGCTATCAATGTGATAAAAACCATTTAATTAATGGTAATCCAGTAGGTAGTTGGAAATAGATTTTTTTAAAATAGCCCTTAGTGAGGAAACTTAAGAAAAGTGGTTATTATTTGAAGTAATTGCCTGAGAGGAAGAGGGTGAGTACTAAGGCTTTGTGAAAATATACAAGTTCATGAGACTAAAGCCATCATTAAGAGTACGGTGATAGATCACTGATATGGAATTAAGAATTTATCTATATTAGGAGAGATGTTCATAAGAAGAGGGGAGGAGGGGAATGAACAGTAATCAATGTTAAAGGAAACCAAAATCAATGTATTTACTTCCACATAGAGTTCTGTGTGCATACTAAAAACTAATCACACTTATGATTCATTCATTTTACTTATTTTCATTGTTTTACATACTTTCTTCCAACACATTATTAACATCTTCAGAAGTTATGACAGTCCTTTACTCTCTCTCTCTCTCTTTCTCTCAAAATAAATAAATTAAGAAAAGGGGGTGCTTGGATGGTTCACTCGGTTGAGCATCTGACTCTTGATTTCAGCTCAGGTCATAATCTCACTTTTTGTGATTCTGAGCCCTGCATCAGGCTCCTTGCATTGATGGTGCAGAGCCTGCTTAGGATTCTCTCTCTCTCTCCCTCTCTCTCTCTGCCTTTCTCCTGCTCATGCTCTCTCTTTCTCTCTTCCTCTCTCTCTGGCTCTCTCCTGCTCATGCTCTCTCTCTCTCTCTTTCCCTCTCTCTCTCTCTCCCTTTCAAAATAAGTAAATAAACTTAAAAAAATATGACAATCCTTTAAAAACATCACCGCCTCATAATGGCTATTTCTGATCGTATATAGTGTATATCTAGGGAGCAATTTAAATTGAATGAGGGTTTTTAAAATATCTCTTTAAAATGGAAAAGAAATTTAATGCAAATGTAGAATTCACATTTTGTGAGAACCAATACTTAAAGGATGAGCAAGTATTAGTTTAATTGCCGTTAATGCTATAATTTTATCACATTTTGGAGAAAGCAATTTTTAAATACTAAAAGATGAAAAGTAGCTGACATGATACAACACGAACTTGACATTTTTCCACATTCCAAAGTTCAGAAAATAAGTCTCACTGAGAAGCACAAAAGACAACACATGGCATACTGTAAAGCATCACAATGAACAAGGATATTGTAATGCACTGATTAAGCATCAGTCCCCTTGTTAATGTGAGAGGGAGCAGTAATTTCAGAGCCTTAGGAATGTTTATCACAAGGAGAGTTTGTTGTGACATTTTTGTCATATATATTTTAGTGCTTCTTGGCAGAAAACACATTGCTTTATATAGCAAATTCTTTAGAAGATGACTTCAACTTGAGGTGAAATGAAAAATGTACCTGGAGTTCATAATGTCGGCCATGTAATTAGTTCCTTGCTTCTGGCATTGTAGGATGTGAAATTATGGCTCCTATATCTGCTGAATCAGCCTTTCTAGCCCAATCTTAGTATTATTATTACTAATCCTTTTCTCTTTCCTTGGCGGGTCACAGTCCCATGAGGCTTCTCAATCAAGAGTCTCAATAAAAGACTGAACAGCTCCATATGGCTGTACGGTGGTGAATATAGAATGGGCTATTGGTAAGAACATTCAGGGGGAGGAACACTAATAGATTCTATGCCTTCAAAGGTATAATTTCAAGTGATAATTAGAAGGAACTACAAGAAGAGAGTATGGAAACACATTCGATTTGCAATCTCTCCTAAAATAGAAAAATATCATCCAGGTTTTTGGGGAAAGGAAATAAAACACCAAAAATCATCTTGACTTTATTTGCATCTTAATATCAAAATCTTGCCAGCAACTAAAATCAAGTTCTTAATATAGATGTTTCAAAAGTCAAAACCAAAAAATGTTCTAATAGTGTTAAGTTTTATTGCACCCTGTCCCAGTGAAAAGTTTATAGCTATGAAATCAAACAGACATAGGTTTGAATTTTGTTACCTACTTGGCACATGAACATGAACAAAATCCTTGGTATTTATATTTTTACTTTTCTTACCTGTAAAATAGAAGTGTAATAAATAATTTGCAGTATTTTAAATTAATATAATATTTATACTACTCAGGATGTTTAGCGGCTAAACATTTTGGAACTAGAGTTTTGGTTTTTTTTTTTTTTTTTGGAGATTTTAAAATTCAAATGGGACTGGAAATTATTCAGTAAATCTTAGATGCCATAAGATATGTTTTTATCATTTGTGAATGAGACGGTTTCTTGTCAGCTCCTTTGCTCCTAAGAACACCTAATCGGAATCTCTTTTTGCGGGCAGTGATCCCTGCATTGAGTGTTTGCATTTTGATCCACACATTTGAATTGAATATCTATTTGATGCAGACCCAATTTCTTGAATCCTAGTGGGGAAAAAAAAAAGTTCGAGTTTGAAATCCTCCAGTTCTCTTCATTGTAATTAGGAAAAGGAGGTGTTTGAAGAGACAGTCTTTTAAAATTTGCCTAAAACAAGCTAAATGAAAGGAGAGATAAATTATGAAACCACCATGACAAAAAGAACCAAAAAAAGGCAAAAAAAACCCCTACTGATCCCACAGTAAATATGTACATGCAGCATATCTCAATGCTTATTAATAAGCTAGAACAGTATCTTTAAAAAATCTAAACTAATATTTTTGAGTTATATCCATCCCTGCAAGTTTCTGGGTTTGTCTGTTTGTTTGTTTGTTTTTGATTTTGTTTTGTTTTTTTATTGTTTATGTTGTTATTCTTCTTCTAACCCAAGTCTTTCTTATAAGCACACATCTGCTTTTTTTCTTTTCCCTAATTTTAGTGTATCTGTTCAATTTTGTCTTCTTAATTTATTAAGGGGAACCACCTTTTTCTCATTTGTACTAAGTCACTAATGGTGTGATACGGGTCGAAAAGATCACTTGAATGATTTTCTAGAATCTCATGCTTTAGATAAGCCAGTCTATTTTTCTGCGTTAAAAAAGTAGGTATGTATTACCATTATTTTTCCTATGGCCCTAAGTTGGATGGTGAGATTAGAAATACAAATCTCCTAGAAGAAAAAAAAAAGTTGGGGCTCCTGGGTGGCTCAGTTGGTTAAGCCTCTGACTTCGGCTCAAGTCATGATCTCACAGCTCATGAGTTTAAGACCCATGTCAGGCTCTGTGCTGTCAGCTCCGAGCCTGGAACCTGCTTTGGATATTGTGTCTCCCTCTTTCTCTGCCCCTCTCCCACTCACACTCTGTCTCTCTCTCTCAAAAATAAATAAACGTTAACAAAAGTAAATGAAGGAAGGAAAAAAAAGTTGGCTTAACATAAATATATGCCAAATACGTGGCAATGTTCATATAAAAATTGTACTATTGGCAGGTAGGAAGAAAGTAGATGGCTAAACAGGAATTTTGCATTTTTAGTCTTGCAAAGAGAACCTCTCTCTGGCCAAAAAATGTCGGACCCTGACTGTATTTATCATTTTAAGTGGCATTCAGAAATATTTGGATAGGGTCTCTCAATGTTTCACCAAAATATCAAAAGAAAAAAAAAATTATGGAAATTAAAAACATCTTTATTATAAACATTAGTGTGCAACCCATCACCAGAATACTTTTGAGGTTTAATTTTGAAGAAATTGAGAAAAATGTATAAGGAGATAAAATGAGCTACACCTGTAGTACTCTTCCCTCACCAAACAAAATAGTTCCTCCTGCATTATAGACTGTACAATAATATTCAGACCTTATTCCATTGTCTAGCTCATCTTTGAAATACAGTTTTTCTTTTGCTTATATGAAAATGCTTTTAAGATGAACAGAATTCTGATTCTTCTTCCTATTTTAATTCAAGTCTTTTCCCCCGATACTATTCTGTACTTATTGGAGACTACTGGCAAACACCAACCATCTCGAAAAATAATAAAAAATCCTGATGAGGGAGCATAAGGCAAGCTGAGGGCAATAGCAGGCTAATAGCACCCACCCCACCCCACCCTCACCCCAGGTGGGATATGTGTGATACTCCTCAGACACTCCTGGCTGCCCAAAGACAGGGGAAAGGAAAGAAAGAAAATGGTTGACTGATAGAGATCACAGTCATGGAGGACAGGAGTCTCCTTCAGATAACAGATAGTTTAGTAAACTGCAAGGAAAAGGCAATCTTATCTATAGCCTAATCTCCAGAAAGCTATAGACTCCATTTCCTGGAGCCCTAATATCACCCTTGTCAAGATGTAAGGGGGTTTAAGTGCTTGGCATGGTGGTGTGAAAAACTAAGGCAAATGAAAAATTAAATCCCCTTACTGCCCACAGCCCATTGACAAAAGTCCTTGAAACAGCCAGAGTGACATCCCTCTAGGAGCTCACCTGCTTTGATGATGACACTTTTCTAAGGAGTCTTGGCTTAACATTATCCTGACCCCCAGGAACCTATAAGTCTACTTTAACATATAAAAATTCCTTTGGAAACTTCCAGTTCACCCAAGATGTATGCTGGCCATCATACTCCAAGCTTATGGCCCCTCGATATACATCTGAAGGGTTTCGTGACTAAAGTTTTACTAAACGGTAATAAATGAAATTTTCCTAACAACAGCTAGCTCCTCAAAGTCCTGGAAACCTTGCTTCCAAAATTCCTTAGAGACTAATACTGTCCCTAGCCCTCTCCCAACCTGAGGTTATATAATCAGTTATCCGTCACAACCCCACAGTGCAGCTGTGCAGTTTCTACCCATGGTTCCTGTCCCCACGCTTGAATAAAATAATCTTTTTTCACCAAAGATGTCTTCAAGAATTCTTTCTTGCCTGTTGGCTCTGAATCCCCATCACCCCCAAACCCCATCAAACTTGTCAAAAAGGCAAAGCTGAGTTTATAAGACTTAGTGAAGGAAGGGAGAACTATGTTGACATTTTTCGTCATGTCTCATAACAGAGAAATTAGGGAAGGATATTTGTTGCATTTTTGAGCCAGGGTAGTCTTACAAATAGGGGAATTAGTTGAGCAACAAGACAGTTTATGACATAATAGTTTTGGATTAGTCATTTCAGTGAGGCAACGGTCTTGAACTGAACCATCATGACCAAGCTGTTAGTACTGAGAAGAAGGCTATTTTAATTATTTCACTATTTTAACTTCTAGAAGCAGTATTATATGGGGATTTAGCTCAGTTGTTTTTTTCTCGGTCCTGTATTGTTTAGCATGTAAACAGGAAAACTCATTTGGTCCTTGTTTTAGTCTGTTTGAATTGCTAAAATAGAATACCATAAACTGGGTACCTTCTATACAAGAAACATTTATTTTGCATAGTTCAGCAGGCTGGGAAGTTCAAGACAATGGCTTCCACAGATTTTGGGTCTGGTGAGAACCCACTTCCTAGATGGCTTTTCAAATATGTCTTTGGTTGAATAACTGAGAACCAAAGAATTGGAATAATTTCTGTAAGCAAAATGTTTTATAGAGTGAGAATTGGGGGAAACATTTATTCAGGGTTGTTTTGTTTTGCAGGTGAGTGAACGTCTACCCAGTTAGCTCATTATGATGGTTAATTTTAAGTGTCAGCTTGACTGGGTTATGGGGTGGGATGCCCAGATATTTTGTTTAAACTCAGGGTGTGTCTGTGAGGGTGTTTCTGGATGAGATTAACATGTGAATCAATACACTGTACTCCCCTACCTGGGTAGACCTCATCCAGTCCCCAGAAGGACAGAATAAAACAAAAAGGCTAAATAAGGGAGAATTCAACCTCTGCCTGATTGTATTTGTGTTCTGACATCAGTCTTTTCCTGCCTTCAAACTCAAATTTAGACTAAAACTTAACACCATTGGTTCTTCTGTTTCTAAGATATTTGGACTCAGACTGGAAATATATCATTAATTCATTTGGGTCTCCAGTTTTTCAACTGCTGATCTTGGGACTTCCTAGCCTCCATAATTGCATGAACCAATTTCTAATAGTAGATCTCTCTCTCTCTCTCTCTCTCTCTCTCTCTCTCTCTCTCTCTCCCTTTGTTTAGACAGACAGATATAGACAGGTGTAGAAGTTAATAAGGTGTCTGTATATCTATATCTATATCTATATCTATATCTATATCTATATGATACCTTATATCTATAGTTTGCTCTATATAACCTATTGGTTCTATTTTTCTGGAGAACCTGGACTAATATAAATTTGGTTCCAAAAATGGGGTGAAATCTGTTTTAGTCAGCTTAGGCTTCCATAAACACACACACACACACACACACACACACACACACACACACACAAGCAAACAAATAAAACTCCCATAGAGTGAGTAGCTTAAATGACAGAAATTTGTTTCTCTCAATTCTGGAAGCTGGGAAGTCCAAGATCAAGGTATTGACAGATTCAATTCCAGGTGATGACTCTCTTCAGTGACTTACAGAAAGCCATCTTTCTGAGTACTTTGTGCTCACATAAAGGAGAGAAGGAGGAAGAGAGAGAGAGACCTTCTTCCTCTTCTTCTTCTTCTTCTTCTTCTTCTTCTTCTTCTTCTTCTTCTTCTTCTTTAATGCTTCTTCTTGAGAGAGAGACAGAGCGTGAGCAGAGGAGGAGCAGAGAGAGAGGGGGACACAGAATCTGAAGCAGGCTCTGAGCTCTCAGCACAGAGTCCGAGTGGCTCAAACTTATGAGATCATGAGATCATGACCTTAGCCAAAGTCAGATGCCTAATCAACTGAGCCACCAGAGGCCCCTGTGTTTCTTCCCATCATAAGGGCTCCACCCTCATGATCTCATCTAAAGTTAATTACCTCTGAGAGACCTCATCTCCAATACCATCACACTGAGAAATAGGGCTTCAACATAGAATTTGGGAAGGACACAATTACATCTATAACACTCATATAAGGGACTTCATAGTATGTGTACTAAATATATATAGAACTTATATACAAAGTAAAGGCACAAAATATTTTCATAGTGTCTGAAGAAAGTCAATTAAGCAGACATGCTTCATTTAAATCTGAAAGCTACATGCACCTGATTAACTCAGTTGATTAAGCATCCAACTCTTGATTTCAGCTCAGGTCGTGATCTCCTGGTCATGAGATAGAGCCCCATGTTGGGCTCTGCACTGACAGTGCAGAACCTGCTTAGGATCCTCTCTCTCCCTCTCTCTCTGCCCTCCCCCACTCTCACTCTGTCTCTCTCAAAATAAATAAACATTAAAAAATTAAAATATATATACATATATATATATATATATATATATATATATATATACCTGAAAGCTATGAGAAAGAAAGATCTCCTTTATCTCATAGACACTCTGGCCTCTTCACCTCCTCTTCTTTTACCTCTTCCATCACCCTCTTCCTCAACATCATTTTCTTTTCTTTTCTGTGACAGCTTGCACATGATTCCCAAGAGATTTAATCCATGAAAAATATTTTTGACTTGTTTAATTACCAGAGGAATGAAATTGATTTTTCAAATTAATCTTTGACATCCAAGCTACAAGTTTTAAGTAGCTAGGCATCTCTCAGATGGAATGCATTTAGATCTAGTGGCATCCTTAGTCAAATCACCAGTGGTTTTGGATATGAAATCAGATATGCCACTTAGACAAAAGAATATAAGATCTAAGAAATTAATAATATATATGCCTCATATAAGGTGCACATTAACTTTCCTTCTAGTTGTAGATGTGAGAATAAATTCTAATAGCAGAAGATTATAGATTTCAAAGTTCTTGGCAGTGATCAGAGCCAGGGCCACACAAGGCATGAGCAAACTACAAAAACTGAGTCAAAACCTTCAAAAGAGTTTAATTCCTATCTAGTAAATTCTTACATTTCTTAGATGCAATCCTGTCAAATTAACTCATTTCACAACTGAAGTAGCAGACCAGAGATATAAACTGACTTAAAGTGTAACAACAAAGTAGTGAATAAAATGAGATTAAAATCGAGGTCAAAAGGATCAGAGATAATAAATCTCATTCTAGTACACCATATGTGATGCTTAACATGTTTTTAACCAAAGCACATATATGTGTGTAGTCAATTGCATGTTAATGATATATATATGTGTGTGTGTGTATATATATATATATATATATATATATATATATATATATATAAGATTCAGATGGATTAGGGATTTAAATGTTAAAAAAAATTCAAACTAAACAAAATTTAGAAACTTATCCTGTAATTGGGAGAGTGTTCTACTCATAGAAGTATTGGAACCATTTATGATTTGATGAATTAAACCATATTTTAAAGCTTTTAGGTAATAAAATAAAATAAATATAAATAAGAATTCAGAAATATTTAAATAAATATAACAAAAGTAATTGGGAAAAAAAGAGTTTGTAAATAGTTGCAGAAGGGAAGGTTAATAATTACACAAGAATTCCAGGGGCACCTGGGTGGCTCAGTTGGTTAAGTGTCTGACTTGGCTCAGGTCACGATTTCATAATTTATGAGATTTAGCCCTGGGTCGGGCTCTGTGCTGACAGCTAGGAGCCTAGAACCTGCTTCAGATTCTGTGTCTCCCTCTCTCTCTGCAGCTCCCTGGCTTCCACTCTGTCTCTTTCTCTCTTTCTCTCAAAAGTAAATAAACATTTAAAAATTAAAAAAAAATGATTCTCCAAAAATTCTGATAACAACAACAACAGAAGAGTACAAACACCATTTTTAAAACTGGGCAAATGGGGTTTCCTGGTTGGTTCTGTCGGTTAAACATCTGACTTCGGCTCAGGTCTTTATCTCATGGTTAGGGAGTTCAAGCCCCACACTGGGATCTCTGTTGTTAACGCATATCTTGCTTCAGATCCCTGTGTCCCCCTCTTTCTCTTCCCCTCCCCCAATGGTTTTATCTCTCTCTCTCTCTCTCTCTCTCTCTCTCTCTCAAAAATAAACTTAAAAAAATAAAAATAAATAAAAATTGGGCAAATGATATTACTATTCAATTGTCATTAGAATGTCAGATGGTCGGTAACCATATGAAAAAGTGTTCTCACTTGATAATATTTTTGGAAAAGCCAAAAAACGATATCAAAAAATGACTCATCAGATTGGCACAAAATGTATTCAAAATATTCGGTATTGAAAGCATCCCAACTTCATCATTTCTTTCCAATAACAAGCACTATTCTGATTTTTAACAAGAAGTGTTTGGTCTTTTGCCTGTATTTAATCTTAATATAAATGAAGCCTTCTTTTTTGTATACTTATTTTGCTAAATATTGTTAATTAAATGTATTCATGTTGGTGCATGTGCTATATATTCTTTTGGATTTTTTAATGCTATTTTAATTATTGACCTATTTTAATAATGCTAGTTATTTGGGTTACTTCCAATTTTTTGTTCTAAGTATAATTGCTATAAACTTTCTTATACTTGTCTTTTTGTGCAAAAATGCATAGATTTCTGCTGGACGTATTCATGTGAATGAATCCATGAGTCATAGATCATGCATATATTGAGTTTTAATGTTTTCTAAAGTAATTCTAACAATTTTCAATCTCAAGAACTGCATATGAAATACCTTAATGTGTCATCATGTCCTTTCCAACACTTGAAATTTACAAAATAATTAGCAATTCTGTTATGTATGTGAGGGTACTTAATTTTCATTTTAATTAACATTTTACTGATTACTAGAGAAACTGATCATGGTTTCATAATTTATTGTTCATTTGGTTAGATTCTCTTATAAAAATGCTTGATCAAGTCTCTTAGTGAACTTTCTATTGAATTGCCTTCTTATCTGTTCTATGTATTTATATCCCTATCTACTTACTTACCTACCAATCTATATATCTCTATGTTTATATATATAGATATATATATAGTGTTTAATATTCCTGAATTTTATTTTTCTTGTATGTGGATTTGCATTGTATCTTTACATACTTGTATTTACTTGTATTTGACTCTCTACAATAAGTTGTTTAATGAGTAGAAGTTTGTATTTGTAAAGTGTCACAACCCCAATGGATCCTTCGGTCCACTTTCCCTTACTTGGAAGCAAAGTATGCCTGCAGCCTAACTCTAGCCAAGACAAGGAATCGTGTTACAGGAAAGTTGCAGCAGGAAGAGGTGACAGTCATAATCCGTTTTCATGAAAATGGCTTAATTTGCAAACTTTACAAAGTGATATGACCATATGAAATATTGCTAGTGCCTTTCTCATGACTTGGAGTGGGTCCATATGAAGGGTCCTGATGTTTGTGCTCATTAGTTCCTGATTAATCTGTCTCTTCTATACAAGGAATGTATTTTGTTATTGTCTGTCGCCTCTAGCAGAGTATACTCCAGAGGAGGATAAATATTCACTTTCTTTTTTCTACCATTGCATCCTCAAAGTCTAGAACAGTATCAGGCACAGAAGAAGGCTTCTTAAATGTTGGTTGGAAGAATAAGGAAATGTAATAAACAAGAAAAATATGTATCAAAAACAGAACCCGATGGAGGTAGAAATTAACAACATGAAGGATTTTATATCTAAGATTGATCAAGGAGAAACTGGTTACACTTTAAGGTTTTTGATAATTTTATTTTTATTTATTAAAGATATTTATTTCATTATTTTTCTCCTCAGTAAAAATGAGTGAATATCTCTGAAAGCTAAGCTCTTTTTTAATGCCATATTTCATTTTTCAATTCTTTGTCCCACAACCTAGAAGCTATGATATCCTGATTCTCCATCTCGTCCACTGGCAAAATATTTTAAGAACACCTGAAATCTTTTACAGGGCATTGCAATGGAAATTAAAAGACTTGCTTATAAGCAAGTATATCTTAAAAAGTTGCAATAAGTGCCTGGTACATGTTGAGTCTTCAACACATGGTATTTAATTGGATATGTTAACTGGACCAATGGGCCAAATGCATTCAAGTGGAGATAGATGCTCATCTCAAAATAAAGTTTAAAGTCAATGGTAGAGTTTAAAGCTCTTCCATCTGAAATACTATTGCAGGAAGATTTTCCTTAAGGATATTAAGAAAAGAAGAGGAAAAAAAGTAAGTTAGCTTCAGGTTTGATAATTTATTTCCTGAAGCAGCCAGAAATAAAATACCACAAGTTAATTTAATACACTCTCTGATCTATTTTCAGGCAGCTAGAGTCAGGTCACAAGAGAGTGAGGCAGAAAGAGAAAAAATCATTCAGACCAACTTGTCTTTCTGTCTGAGGGATGGATTTGAGGAAATCAGCTGAGCATAGTTTTCTTCTTGTAATCCTTTGGAGAAGAAATGGGAATGAAAAAAGGCAGGGGTTGTGTAATGGGGGTTTTATTGCAACATGGTACTTGCCCTAACTGCAAATTAAGTACCGTTTGGAGCTGACGTATTGCCCTATTGATCCAGAAGTGGGGGGAAAATCGTATGCTTCATGGGAAAATAAATTATGGATTTAAACTATCAGAAATGAATATTGTTCAGGCATTCAGTTTCAAATAATGCTAACTCTTTAGGAGTTGTCTTTATGGGGAGGAATAAACATTTCTATAATGAATTCAATAGTTTTTATTGAATTCATTTAAATAACAATGTGATTTACTTTAAAAGCTCTCCTGAATAAAGTTGAGATGAGATAATATTTCTTATACCTAGCGCATGGAGTTGTCAATATCTTCTTTTTAGATTCCAGAAAGATGCTGTTAATAGGCAAGATATTGGCATAAAAATAGAGACTACATGAAAGACTGTAATGACCAGATAAACTGTTTTACAGCAAAACTACACGCAGAGCCTTTTATGAACCTATCTCTGACCCTCAGTTAACTTCCTATAGTACCCGTGATTATTCTGAAACATTGAGTATGATAATATTTTGTTTTGTTTTGTTTTAAAATATGTTTTTTAATAATCAAAGAACTATATATGTCTTTGAATCACTCATTAATAAAATAATATTTAACAAATATTTGTTGAATGACAATCTACCGCATATCTTTTCCACTTCATTCATTCATTCAACATATAATTTTTAAATGTCTACCACTTTCAAGCTTTGGTCTAGGACCAGAGTTCTACGCATGTTATACTGTTTTATTCCATCTTCTGCGTCTCTTAACCTTACTTCCCACCCTCATTCTCTTGTCTCTCCTTTCTTCATTTTATCTACCTTTTCCAAAACTCAAATTCATGCTTTAGTTAAGTTTGAGTTGCAGAAAAATCTAACCACAGAGACCTTAAATGTGCACACTGATTGAGTCTAGCTTTTCTATTTTGTATCTTTGGGTACTTTGAGTTTCCACAGATATTCTCAGATCTTATTATTTTCCTCAATAAACTGAAGTTTTAAAAAATTACAGCCTGGCATTGGTATGTTGAGCTAGTGGAGAACAGAAGCTGAGTAAATGTTATAAAATTTGTCTCTTTTGTTTTCCAGGCTTCTACAGCCATGCAGACCACAGCATGATTTAATATGTCAACAGATTACTGTGTCATGCTCTTTTATTGATGGACAATGGGGCATGGGGAAAAAAATGACCTCCATTCCAATGTCTGTATTGCTCTGTTCTCTCCTAACCATGGAGTAGGCCTGTGCCTAATTATCCAGGTCTTTATTTTGAGCCAGATTTTCTCCAAGACAATTAATTTTCACATGAAAGCTGACAGAGCTGTGGGAATGACAGTCTCAGAAGGATATCTAAGGGCAGTATACATAAAAAAATAATTTCACTTCCTTTTTATAAGAGAGTTTCACTTGGAAAGTTTCCTTATTCAGAAATACTTTCTTAAAACCCAGAATGTTTAGCCTAGGAGGAAACAATTTTTAACTCCGGAGAAGTGTTTAGTTGGCATTAAACAATTTGAAGAACAAAGATCTTTGGCTTAATGTCAACTAAATAAATACACATTCTTGCTAGATCATCCTCTGTCTCAAAATTTCATATACGTTTTTCTCATCCTTGAGGTCACCCAACTAATCATGACCTCAGGAACGAGGAACTCAGATAGCAGAAGGCAGTTGCCATTTCTGTTGTCATTGCCTGTCTTTTTTCTTCCCTTCTAGGATCCGGATTGTTGCAGGAAAAGAAGGAAATAGAATCTGAACCCCGTTTCTTTTGGGACCAACGCTGGCTTCATTTTTTTTGCTTGCTTTGATTTTCCAAGGCTCACTCTCAGTTATTTTAGGGTCTCTGTAAGGCTATGCTATTATAAAATCCAGATATTTTTAAAAGGCAAAACAGGTCTTTATCTCATACTAGTCATCGCTGTGATGCTTTATGTGCAAATTTCATTGCAGACAGCAGTTCTATTGGACACATGTCCAGTTTGGATATAAGTATTTTTGTCCTGAATGGGAGACACTACACCAAGTTCTCAGCCTCCAGAGGTGGCATCATGGATTTCCACTGTTTCAGGGGCCTGCAGAAATCTAATCCTTCTTCCTGGCCTTCAGGAACAACTGAAATTTATCCTCCAAAATTTCTGCCAGTAAGCACATTGTACCCATCCCTCTTTACAAACAAGCATCTACAGATCTAGCACTTCTCCTTCCCAGCATAATTCCCTTCAAAGAGCCTAGAATTCACTATCTAGGAACAACAGTGTCCTGAGGCAAAGGGACTAAGGTGTATGAGGACAAAAAAAGCTGCCCCTCATTTTGTCTTTCTTTAGCGTATCCAGGATGGAAATACAACTTTTTAGCAGATTTTACCATTTTCTCAATATATTGGATTCATACAAAGTTGTTTGCAGTTCAGCTTAGTGCTATCCCTACTTACTGACGAGGGAACATAAGGCAAGCTGAGGGCAGCGCAAGCTAACAATCCCCCAACCCATCTGCCCCCCTACCACCCCACAAGTGGGATATGTGTGATATCTTGGCTGCCCAAGAACAAAGGAAAGGACAGAAAACAAATGGGTAAACTGATAGAGTCTCCATCAGTTTACAAACATTTTAGGAATCTTACAAGAAAAGGGCAATCTTATCAATAGCCTAATCTCCAAGAACTCCCTAATACCTTAATGATAATGCTTTGCTAGAGGGAAAAAACAACCTTAGGTTGACAATAAGTAGGCTTCCAGTAATCTGTGAGTCTTTAGCATATGGAAAGCCCTTTAAGAAACTTCTTGACTTTGTCTCTCCCAACTCCATAGTATATAACCAGTCACTCTTTACAACCCCAGGATAACCCTTTCTGCCCAAGGATCCTGTCCCAGTGCTTTAATAAAGTCACCTTTTTTTTTTTTTTTTTTTTTTTTTTTTGTACCAAAAATGTCTCAACAATTCTTTCTTGGCCTTCAGCTCTGGACCCCCATGACTCCAAAACCCCATCACTTACCACTTTCAGCATTACTTATCATTTAAATGCTTATCATTACCATTAATAGAATGCCTGCTCTGTACCCACCTGACTAAGCACTTTTTATTATGTATTTTAATCTTCATAACAACTCTATGAAATAAATATGATTATTATTTTCATTTCAAAGATAAACTAAAAAGAAGGGATTTTTAGTAGTTTATCTAAGATTACATAACTAATAACTGATGGAGATGGCAACCTGTGCCCTTGTCCATTGAACTAGACTGCACTACTTTACCCTAATTTTTATCAACTTGTTGAGTTTTGAACTAAATTCTGAATCAAAGAACAAGACAAATCACACTCATTATTGAACTTTCGAATGAATATGCATATTCATTTTGTTACTGAATCATGACTGAAACACCCAGTGCAACAGTCCAAGCCAGACACAGACCACATACTTCCTAAATTAATAGAGCTAGAACAAGCAACTTCCTATTAAACCAACCTTATTTGGACTGTTCCTTTGCAAACAAGTCTTAAGAGAAAGATGATTCTTAGCTGTATTCACAGCAACATGATGCTCTAGGAACTTGCTGATTTTAAAGCCAATGGGGGGGGGTGAGGGTAGGGGGGCAAGAGAATCACAAAAGAAGGTTGTTCATCCTTCCTTACCTGGGAGCGTACCTTGTTGTCCCCTGTTATAACCAGAAACGCAAGTTCATTAAACCCCTTCTTATTTTTGTTTCCTTTGATATAAGGATTTATGAAAAGTTTGAAAACCTTTGGACACCAACTCAGAAGGCTTTCATGTAAATGTTCTATTATCAAGCTTCCCAGCTGCATATTAAAACCTTTGGGTCCACAGAGGTGTATTTGTACTCCAGCTGCACTAAGTAACATCACTGGCAAATTTTGAGGTTTAATTAAAGAATACTTATCATAGCTGCATGGCACGGGAATGTTGGATGACAAAACCCTGGTGTTGTGAAATTAATTACATCACCGTAGTGGACTCTGTGCATGTGGAAAACTTGAACTCAAAGAAACAACTCATTAATCTTCACAAGCTCTTCTAAGGGAGGAGAATTATTTTGTGTGGGTGTGTTCACAACAAGCCTTCAAGAGGTAAGTCTTGAGGGATTTTTTTCTTCCTTATAACAATTGTTTATGTTGCAGAAATGAAACCTAAGAAATACTAAATGTTAACAAATGCAAATAATTTTGGTAAGCTCCATTTTTTAAATCCTTGCAAAAAGGTCTTTTAAAACAGTCCTAGGGATAACTTTTAGCTACTATTCAACACTTACTATGCACCTTCACACACTGAGTCTTTACTTATCATTTTTAATAGCAAAACATTTCTAATGTTTGCTGCCAGTATCCCTATTTTGTAGATGGAGAAACTTAAAGCATATATTGGTCAAGCAACTACTTAAAGTTACTAAATTGGTCATGGTGAGTCAGATTATGAATCCAACCTCCATTCATTAAAACCCACTGCCTACATTATGAAGCAAAGTCAACAAGCAAACAAACCAGCAAAGTTTTCAAAAAAGACATGATGCAAGAGAAACTTGATGAAGTATTAATGAGTAGAGATTTAAAATGCTTGTGTTTCAGGGCACCTGGGTGGCTCAGTCAGTTAAGCATCTGACTTTGGTTCTGGTCATGATCTCATGCTTCATGGGTTCAAGCCCCACGTTGGGCTCTGTGCTGTCAGCTCAGAACCTAAAACCTGCTTCGGATTCTGTGTCTCCCTCTCTCTCTGCACCCCCTCCCCTTGCTTGTTCTCTCTCAAAAATAAATAAACCTAAAATAAAATAAAAATAAAATGCTTGTGTTTCAGGTGATTGGCTTAAGGTTGAAATTATTTCACATTTATTCCCTTGAAAATCCTCAGTAATATTTACTTTAGACTATAGACATAACAAAATCACATTTATTGAAAAAGTTATGCACTGGGAATATATAATTCAAGTTTGAGGATTCTTTTAAGTAATAATATTATGTCATGAAAGCGGTGAGCCAGTATATTTTGGCAATGAGTTATGCTTTTTCACTAGCATATTGAATTACGGGAGTTTAAACACAATGGGATCCTCACGTCCGCACAATTTTGAAGACACTGCTACTTGCTGGAGTCAGTATCGTCAATTTAGACCTAATATTCACAGCTGATGGATATTTGCCTGTCATCTTCTTTGTGCTCAGCATTTTCTTTAGTTACACTATATAGAATAGTTACCGTGTTCACCACTATTGATCTCAAAACCTTACTCTTTTGGACAAAAAGTTATTATGGTAGCCCATGACTTACAGTCGGTGTTGACATGCATCAGGCTTGCCCCAGGGTGTCCTCAGGAATTGTCTGATTTGTCCGTGTCTATACCTTACCTGTTATCAAATATTCATACTACTTCTGCTTTTATTTATAATAAATTAGAAAATACTATGCATGCAATCAAGACTCTCCATGACGGCATCCTCTCTAGACCTCTATCATAACATATAACATACTGTTAGAAAGTTTGGGTGTACTTTTTACCCTCCCATAATGCTCTGAGCTCTTTGAGAACAGCCAAAGTGTCCCATCAATGTTGTGTTCTTAGAGACTTACACAGGGTTTGTCATACCACGGGTATTCCTTCAATTGGAAATTAAACTCCACAAAATTTAAGTCTCCTATAACCTGAGCTATAGAGATAATGATAATTCCAATTCCATATTTTTCTGAAAGCCAGCATTTTCAAAGAAGATTACAATATTTCTTAGTGGTAGTCTGCCATTATTTATATTTATTTTTTATGCAAATGTGTTTTGAGAATATTACAAGCTTAAGGGAAAGTTCATCTTAAGAAATATCAGCCTGATGATCAGTTTCCAAACAGCGATGGCCCCTTAGTATGCTCTAATAAATGTTTACAAGGAGACTGCCATTGATCCTAAATTCTAATCAGTCCTTTACCATTCATTTCTATTGTTTTTTTTTTTTTCCTTTTCTTTGGTCAGTTATAGTTCTAATAAACATTTCATTTATAACTTGTCAGAATCCCATTCTACTTATGGAATTTATACATGAGAATATAGAATCCTAAAGGATAGGGCCTTTGTCTTCTTCTTTGCTGCATGACTGAGAGTTTAAGGAACACACAGCACGTGTAAAATACTCAATTTAGTGCAGACTGTTTGGTCTTCTACTAGGTTTTTGCATTAAGATATTTCTGATATTCCCAACAAAACAGTAACTTATTTCAAAAATTCAAATTTAGTCATTCTGGTCAGGAAGGTTGTTCTATACTTCCTACAGCTCCTGTTCACTTCCTTTGTGACTTTATGCTATTTTGAGACTGACATCCTTCAACGTCATACTACTGGACCTCTTTTTTCCCAAACATGGGCATAGATACTTTTTTCAAAACTGTTTCCTAGATACAAACAACCTCAAGTCGCTACAAGCCTTTGAAATTGCCTTTTTAGTCTTTGCACCTTAAATACAATTTATTGAGTTGTTTCTGTGTGTTTACTCAGGACAGGGCATACAACCTTTATAATAAGAACTCAACACTTTTAAAATTGCGGATTCATTAAATATACTGCTCTTGCACCATGGAACTAACGTGTGCCACAAAAATACCAAGCCATAGTGAAGCCAAAAGTAATTACATTTCATGTGTGTATGTTGTGTGACCATATAGTATGACGATGCCTCTTGAGGTGGAGGACTAATCTCCCTAGAATTCTTTCTCTTGACCCTTAAGGTACTTCAAAATGTCCTGACAAAAAAGAAACAGAATTTGCATAGCTGATGTAGCACTGCTTGCTTGCAAAGAACACAGAAAAGGGGGCACATATTTGTTCATTTCTCATGTCTAAAAGGCTGTACGTGAAGAAACAAGGTTTTCGATGTAGCAGAATCATTGCCACAAACCGGGGAAGATAAGCCTACAAAGCGCAAATTCAAACTGCGGCACCCTGCCCCATCATCATCAGGATGGTACCTTTCCTGAATCCCTTCAGAAATGTGTGTCTGCCTCCAAGGTGGACTCTACCAGCCTGGCCAGCATCTTCCTTGCTGGGGTCAAATTGCAACAGCCGGCATCCAGAGTCCCACTTTTGCTAAGCCCCTACGTTTTATTGAAACGCGTCTGTTATTTGTAGCCCATGCATTTGCTTCAGGTCCATGGTCAAACAGACAGCAGCCCGTAAGTAATGGTTTTGTAATGAGTAGCAAGTTGGCAAGATCAGACTCCATGCAATTTTAGTTGTAGTGCCACATGCCGGAGACTCAGAGCTTAAAAATAATAATCATATTGTATGACACAGAAACCTGCAGAATACACAGATCAAAGATGCTTAAAGACTATACTCACTATGGGGCCAATAATTCCTAAGTTACCTGTCCTGGCAACAACAGAAAGAAGCTTCAATCCTTCCATCTATATATTATCCCTTCAATTATTTGTAACAATTCACAACTAATGTAACAGATGTTAGGACAAAACTTGATTCAATTAACAGCATGCCCTTCCCTGTTTTGAATAATAACAATTCACTATAGCCACACTTTCAGTTTGTGGAGGAAAACTTTATTCATTATAAGGGAAAGGGAATATAAGGAATTAAACAGTTATAGTAAACATACAGAGGGAGAGAGATAGAGAAGAGCCAAGAAGCCTTAATACATCAAATCAGGCAGTTACACCATCCAACCTTCTGGCTGGGGAAACCCAGCAGTGAATAGCCCGGCTGGAGTCCCCAATGAGGCTCCTAGGCAGACTGTCCTCCCCTCAGGTGACACTTTCAACTAGCTATTCTCACCAGGAAAATATATATATATATACTACCCTTGTGTTAGTCATGAAGTTTGCCTAAGTGCAGTCCCAAGCCAGTTGGTTTTTCTGTTTCTCTTATGGAATCACACAATCTTGGGAACCTGGGCCTCTGCATATTCCTCTTTCCTTCCCCATCCATTGTAGAGGGCCAGCCAGGTCTGGCTCAAGGGGGTGAGGCAAGTTAATTCCTGTTGGCATCAGGAACAGAGAGGCCAGTTCTGATCCCAAGGCTAGATATGCAGTACAAGCCAACTAAGCTCCCTATGATTTTGTATGTGCAACTCTGGGCAGAAATGCATGACAAGTCACATAAACGACTTCTATACAAAACATTCCTTCTCCTAAATTCTTAACCAAATGGGAGATAAGCAGAAGCCAAGCTGACAAATCTCCAAATATCACCTTTGTTTATCTATAGACTTTTATATATCTAAAGAAGTTAGATTCTTTTTTTAAATGTTTATTTATTTATTCTGACAAAGAGAGAGTGTGTGTTTGAACTGTGTGTTTAATCCCAGTTTATCAAAGATTCAACAAATTTGGTGACTAAGCGTGAGAAAGAGTTACTTACTTTGAAAAGGTGAGAGAATGAAAATTCCAGGATCAAGTTTCACAAGTAATTAGAGCAGGAGACCAGAAGAATCACAGAAGGAACCTACTGGTTTTGAAAGTTGCAAAAAAAAGAAACCAAAGCCCAGAAAAATCGAAGCACTTTCCATGTTATTGCTTTAAGAAACCTAGTGATTGCTTATTTGTGTCGTTTTATATAGAACTATTTTGCTTTTTTAAATTTTGTTTTCCACAAGGACACAGAAAATCATTTCATTTTAATTATTTAAGGAAGGCTTAGCATCGTCCACTAGATACTAATGAAATTTAGTCATATGTCACAGGCATTTAGATATTTTAAGGATTTCAGAAGAACCTGTTTTTAGGGGAGGGTGGGTTGATGGGTTTATCTTTTTTTTCTTGAATAATAGCTAAGTCCTATTTCAACATGTCAAGGATAGTTTTCCATGTCACTGAATGATCTACTCATTCTTTCTTATAGTTTCATATAATTTTATTTTATAGACATACCATATATTTTATCTAAATTATCTGGTGTATATTTTTGGATATATACAAAAACAAAGGCAGGGGGAGAAAAAAGATGAGCAGGTAATTTACCATAGAAGAAATACAAATGTTAGCACATGTGAGATAATATATAACCTACCTAGAATTGAACAAAATATAAATTAAAACAATGAATATTATTTTCACTTATTTGAACAACTATTTTTTAAAGCCATAAAATCCATTGTTAAGAAGAAAAGGAAGATATGTGTTCTCATAAGCTGATGCTAGCAATATCAAATTTTACGACCTTTCTGGAGGGTAGGGTTGTGAATTTTGTGATGCATATCAAAAACGTTGAGATATACACAGCATTCATCAGCCTACTACATAATCCCTCAACAAATACGTGTTACTACACAACGACTATATAATAAATGTAAAAAATGATATTATTACTGCCCTAATGGATTTCAAAGTCCTATATAAAAAGAGCATGCACATACATAACTATGAAAGTCTTAGAAAGTATTTTCACAAGAGGAGACACTTACGGAAAAGTCTCCAGTCTAGAAAAGAGCTTCCATTTCTTATGAAAATTTAAAAAAAAAACAAAACAAAACAGAGTGATTGTCAACAGCTTAGCTAGGTGGAAAATGAAACATGAGCTCAGAAAAAGAGGTGAAAGTGAAAGCAAGTACAGTTTAAGGTGAAAAGTTTGGATTTTATTCTAAATGCTGTGTGTAGCTGAGGTCTTTCTTCTACTGGCCTCTTCTTGACTCTGAGTTATGACTGCCTCCTTCTAGGAATGAAAATAGTCTCTGACTTTGTTAAGGATCACCGACAGACACTGGCCTTTCCATATTAGATCCCATGACAGGAAGATCATGCAGGAATTTTCTGCTTTATTCCTGCCCATATAGCAAATTCTCTGTTGAAGTCATGGTCAGACCGCAATGTACCAACAGCCATTTCCATCTAGTACCTGTTTGCACTGCATTTTGGGAGATTTATTTTTTCTTACGAATTCATGTAGAGTGAAAAACTGAAGTGTACACAAATAGATGATTCTGAACAGATCGAAACAAGTCTGCAACATATCAGATTTATGATGTTCTGGTCTGGCACTCATGGAGGTACATCAGTGAGGATGCCCTTTGTGAGAATCTGCTACTCCCTTCAAAAGGTCTCCAGCTCTTGCACCGTTAGATCTGCCATAGCCCACATGTCAAAATCATGCCCAGTCTGCTTCTGGCAGATGACTGAGAGCCATGGGTGTACTAAGGTGTGAGCAATCCTGCCAAAAGTGGGACCCATCTCATGAGCTATCTTGGCTCTGCAGTCCCATCAGCCTGGATGAGACTTCCTCAGAGCTGCCCTGCAGACCAAGGCTTCTCCAGGCTTCTCCTCCACAATCTCCCTTATTTCCCATGATCCTTTCACAGGGAGGATACCTGACTTGGAAAACTCCCTGTCTAAACCTGCTCCTTTTCCCCTTTTGCCTTCACCGGCATTTTCCCCCAAGAAGTAATTTGCCAAGTACTTTCTTCTTGGCATCTGCTTCTCAGAGGACCCAAACAGAAAACCTAGCTAACTTCTAGTGTAGACAATAATATCCAAGGTAAATGCTAAAAACAAGAGCGAGTCAGTCTTTCCTGGTTCTTTTTGACTGCTCATGTTACCACAGATGTTCACATGTGCATATAACATGTTTTCCAATTAAATCTCATCACATTTACTTAATGTAAATAGAATTTAAATAGTCTTAATCCTAACTCTCCTATCTCTCGTTCTTTCCTCTTTTCAAATGTACATATGGAAACTATGAGTGAAAGTTGGGAGAGTTTATGTTAGCCAAACAGCTATCATTTTTATAATTAAGGAAATACACTCATTTCTGCTAATTGATACACCTTTCTGACCATGCATGTACTTTACAAATCTATGCTACCCTTTTTATGTTGTGCCAATCATTTCCTTTTTATTTGCCGATATGCATGCAGCCAGGTATTTCTTTGATCCTTTGTATATTAAATAAAATACTCTTCAGTAAAAGCTGAACTATATAGTCCCAGAATATCAGAGTTGGGGATCTCTAATATAATGGCCATTTTACATTTGTTCCAAACAAACAGGATGTTAGCAAATTGGAATGAAACAGATTTGTTGTGTAAAGAACCTATTTATTATATAAACAAAAGAGCATTTTTGTTATTATTAGGGCTCTGCATGTACCACTCAAGCTCAATTGTCCAAAGAGTAAGACCCACAGAGTCCAAAAGCAATGCCACTTGAACAAATAATTATTAATCCACTTTCATGTGCCAGCACCTTTTGTGGGAAGTGTGGGAGTGAGAAAGTAATCAAAGCTGTAGTCAAAGCGACTTACAATATGATAGTGAACATGTAAAGAAAAGAATAGGGTGTAATAAAAGCAATTATTGAATTTAAAAATCACCTTTGAAGCCCAGATTAAAGATCATTTGAGGATACTAGGGATAGTTTCCCGGAATGCTATGAAAAATATAGTTGCAGTCAAGTGGACTAATTCACACTGCAAGGTATGAGGGAGAAATGAAAAAAAAAAAAAAAAAAAAAAAAAACAAAAAAAAAAAAAACAAAAAAAAAAAAAACCCCCATAAAAAACAGACAATTCTCTAGTAAGGGGTGGGAAAGAATAACTATAAAATGGCGTGCCAACTTGTGAGGAGTAGAAGTTGGAAATTGTTTTGAGCGTTAGATCCCAGAATTTGTCCAATCCTTCCCTGACTTCGTTTTATGATATAGTTATAGCCCATAAAGATTAAGTGACTTTCCCAGGTCGTATAGTCTGTGTAAGGTTACGTTGATAATGGGACGTGTTTCTCCCATTTTATCCTGGGGCTTTTTCTATCATTACCACGTGTAAAGGCCTAAAATGGCACTGTGTTTGCAAGTTATTGTTTCCATAAGGATAATCTGTATGGCCTTGGAATATCATAGAGTGTATTCTTGGTTTATCAGATGAGCATCTAGAATCCAATGATAGATATTCCAAAACGAAACAATTCAGCCCCTCTCATTGGGTAATATACAAGATTTGCTCCTCCTTTAGCATTGCCTTTTCTCATTTCCCTGTTTGACTTGTCACTTGAGTTGATCCTCAATATTCCCCGGAGAAGCTAGGCATGAGAGAGGAGTCCATGTGCCACAATCTCTGTAAATCCAGACGCTAAAATATATAAAATTCCAATGTAAAAAAAAAGAGGGAGAGGCACCAGAATTAAGGACAAAAAAAAAAGATAAAAAGGTGATTTTTCATGTCCTTCCAAGTGATATTCCCTTCATCTTCAGTTTACTCAGTGCAGTCACAATGGAAAGGGGATATAACTTAGAGAGTCAATTTGGCTTCTAAAATCTTTGTGAAATTTTCTAACTTTGAGTGGAATTTTGCATGATTCATACCACATTGGGAAGGTCGTGTAGCGATGAAATTTCCCAACTTTCCACCTTCAATAGTTATTGTCGTTATTTAAGCTATCCCTGGGGTCACAGAAGCTTCTGTGCCTGTTTCCCAGAATATATAACTCATTGGATTGAAAAAAACGGAGTCACTTTTCTCTCTCTCCATCTATAAATTGATAGGAAAAAAGCAGAGAGGAGCAATCTGGGAATAGGGATAAGAATATAAAGTAAGTTTTGCTAACTTTTAGCCAAGTACTCCAGCACTGGTCAAAATGAGTCATCTGAGCATTTGAAACAAATTGGTAACCTAGCTAATAGGTCATCTGTTTAAGATATAATTTAACTGACTTCAAGGTAGGACTTTTTAGCTTATTTCTTTAATGCTCTTTAAGGTTTGAACACACGTTTTTGAAAGACGGGGTTATGTAAAAAATATTTAATGTGCATTATTAAAAAGAATTGGATAGTTTTTGTAGAAAAATTCATTGTGGAATTTTGTAACTGGGAATTCTACTTCATCCTACTCGCCTGTGTTCTTTTAAATTACAGATGCATTCTACATACAAGGAGAGTCATCATCATTTGTCTGTTTGACCAAGGAGCAAGCACTGAAAGAATATAGCTATCACTGGTCAACGGCACAGTCTTCAATGATGCAAATAAATATCTTTTTTTTTAAGTTTTTATTTAAATTCCAGTTAGCTAACATATAGTGTAATATATTTTCAGGTGTACAATATAGTGATTCAACACTTCTATACAATACCCAGTGCTCATCACAAGTGCCCTCCTTAATCCCCATCACCTATTTCACCCTTCCCCCACCCCCACCTTCTCCCCTCTCATAACCATCAGTTTGTTCTATAGTTAAGAGTCTATTTCTGGGAGCGCCTGGGTGGCTCCGTCGATTAAGCATCAGCTTAAGACTTAAGACTTTGGCCCAGGTTGTGATCTCATGGTTCATGAGTTGAAACCCCACATCGGGCCCTGTGCTGACAGCTTGGAGCCTGGAGGCTACTTCGGATTCTGTGTCTGCCTCTCTCTCTGCCCCTCCCCTGCTCTCACTCTCTCTCTCAAAATAAATAAATAAACATTAAAAAGAAATTTAAAAAGAGTCTATTTTTTCGTTTGCCTCTCTCTCTCTCTCTCTCTTTTTCCCCTTCCCCTATGTTCATCTGTTTTGTTTCTTAAATTCCACATATGAGTAAAATTATGTGGTATTTTTTTTTCCTGACTGACTTATTCCACTTAGCATATTACTCTCTCCACTTAGCTCCACCCATGTTGTTGCAAATGGCAAGATCTCTTTTTGTTCATGGCTGAGTAATATTCTATTTTTATAAATAAAAACTACAATGAGATATCACCTCACATACGTCAAAATGGCCAAAATCAACAATGCAAGAAATAACAGGTGTTGGTAAGGATATGGAGAAGGGAGAACCCTCTTGCACTGTTGGTGGGTATGCAAACTGGTGCAGCCACTCTGAAAAAACAGTATGAAGGTTCCTCAAAAAGTGAAAAATAGAGGGGTACCTGGTGGATCAGTCAGTTAAGCGTCTGGCTCTTGATTTCGGCTCAGGTCATGATCTCCCAGTTTGTGGGTTCAGGCCTCACCTTGGGCTTTGCACGAACAGTCTGGAGCTTGCTTGGAATATTCTCTCTCTCTCTCTCTGCCCCTCCCCTGCTTGCAATTTCTCTCTGTCAAAAATAAGTAAACACTAAAAAAAAACCTTAAAAATAGAACTACCCTATGATACAGCAATTGTACTCCTAGATATTTCCCAAGAGAATACAAAAATACCAACTGAAAAATATTTATTCTTGCACCTTGATGTTTATAGTAACATCATCTTATAATAGCCAAATTATGGAAACAATCCAAGTGTCCAACAACTACATAGCTTAGTTTTTCCTTTTTCATCTTGACATATAATAAATATCTATATCTACATCACTTGTGAATAGACATTGGTAGATTTAAATTCAAAAGATACATCAGTCCAGTTACTACTGCAATTTTTGTTACAACATAAAATACTGAATTCTTACATTCATGTCATAGACATAATTAAATGGAAATAAAAGGGTATCTTCAGAGATTTGGCAATCCATTAGGCCTCTCAAAATGTTGATATCAATATCTGAAAACAGTAATAATGGTACAAACATAGGAGGGTTAATCTCTGAGTGATAGGATACAGTGTAATTCTTTTATTTCCCCATTAACCAATCCAGTCACAGTCAATTATGACAAAAGTGGAGTTTGCTTTTAGCAGCCATACTCCTATAGGAAGAGACATGCCCTGATACTAAAAGTTAGTAACCTCGCTGCTATACGGCTTTATAGTTGGCAAGGCGCAATTTAACAAAAGTGATTTCTTCTGATCCTTTTAATAGCAGTATGTTTTAGCGATGAGCAAACGGAATTAGCTGTTGGTAGAACCAGGATGTAAACTTGTGTATTCTGAATCTGTGACCAGTATTATTTTCACTATAGCATGATGAAGGAAATAGAAATAAGTTGTGATGACAAATAGAAAGAAGATATATAGATTCACCGGGGCGTCTGGGTGGCTCAGTAGGTTGAGCGTCCAGCTTTGGCTCCGGTCATGATCTCACAGTTCGTGAGTTCCAGCCACATTGCTTTTATGCTAAAAGCCTAGAGCCTGTTTCAGATTCTGTGTGTGTGTGTGTGTGTGTGTGTGTGTGTGTGTCTGACCCTCCCCTGCCCACACTATGTGTCTCTGTCTCTCTCAAAAATAAATAAACATTAAAAAATTTTAAAAAAATATATATAGATTCACCAAACCTAATTTAAATCATGAAAAAAATTATGACCACAGAACAAAAAGGAAGTGCCAATTAAAAGAAAAGATATATAAAATCTGATTTTGAGGTCCAGAAGAGAATGCCTACTTCAATCCATAAAGGTTATAAAATAATCACTAGAAATTCACGTTGAGTAGATTACAAATTTTACTGATTCCACATCAAGATTCATATCTCATTGCCAGCACAGAAGAAAACACGAATATAGGCATTTATAAGTGCAGCATTAAAAGAAAGAAAAATAATTCAACAATTATTGAATATCTACCATGTCCTATGAACTAGAAATTTACATACAAATAATCATTTCATCTATAGCTTCTGAAAAGCAATTTTTAAAACAGTTACCCTATCTGGTCATCCATTATCATTCCCAACTTTGTGTTGAATAATATCGTGAGGATTATTTTCATAAAGGTACTATGTGTGCTTGGAATGAATATATACTCTGCAGTCCTTGGGTGTAATGCTCCCTTAACACATATCCAGTACTTTAGCATTGTCGCTTGTGTTGTTTATATTGTTTTTACTTTACTGCTTTACCTTTCGTCAAACACTCCGAGAATTGTTGTGAATTCTTTTATTTCTCCTTGTAGTTTTCTCAATATTTGCTTTAAATGTAATCTAATTTTATCAGGATAGTTATATCTTTCTCATGAACGGAATGTTATAATTTTGTAGTATATATCACTCTAATAATGCTTTCTGCCTTAAGATTTAACATATCCTAGATTTTTTTATTACTTTTTGACTTATTTTTCCATTCTTTTCCTTTCACTTATATTTTTTCCTTAGCTATTTTAAGGGTGTGTCTTGTATAAACATGTTTTACTACTTAATAAAGTGTAACAGGCTTGTTTCTAACTGATGAATTTAGTACAGTTACATTTAATGGAATTACTACTATATTATATTTACATCTCCCTATTTTTCTTTGAATTTTCCATTTGTCCCACTTGGTCTATGTTTATTTTTCTTTATTTTATTTATTGTTGATGAACTTAGAACTTTTAAAAGTTTTATTGAATTAATATATACAGACAGAGAACTTCATATAATAATTGTAGAGCTTGATGTATTAACACAAAACAAATCTAGGTAATAAAAATCTCTGTCAAAAATAGAGAACTACTAGCAGCTTGAAGAACCTAGTAGTGTCTCTTTATAATCTCTTACCTCTCTTTCCTCCTTCTACAAAGATAACCAATCTACTGACTTCTGAGACTTTTATAAATTAAACTTGTCTGTGTTTGAATCATGGAGCAGGTACTCTTTTCGTCTGCTAAATATTGCTTTTACAACTTATTTTTATACTTGTGTAAAATTGTAATTAGCTTAGTGTCAGCGTTTGATGGAATCTAGTTATAATGTACTAGAATTTTTAACCCTACTAATGTTTATGGGTTTTTTTAGTTTACGTTTCTTGGTAAATATAAACACTGAATATATTTATAACATTCTTGTACATGGTTTCTGCTGCATAAATACATGAATTTTCTAGGGTAGTGGTTCTTAACCAAGGGTGAAGCCACCTCCCAGGGGACACTTGGCAATGTCTGGTAACACTTATGTATGTGACAACTGGAGAGGGTGGTTACTACCAGCATGTAGTGGGTAGAAGATAAGGATATGGAAAAACATCCTCCAGTCACAAGATAGCCTCCCCAAACAAAAACTATTCTGCTCAAACTGTCAATCACTACATGGTTGAGAAATCTGCTTAAGGGGGAATACTTACGAAGTATTGTGATCTAGATTAAGTCGTCATACTTTACTCCTTTAGTTTGCCCTGATATTATTATATTTTGCATTTTTAGAAAAAGTTGCATCAGTGTTGATTTCCATTTAAAAAAATGGCTGGAAATTTTATTAGGATTGCACTGCACCCATAAATTGGTTTGTAAAAACTAGCTTTCTTTATATATTTTTTAAGATGTTTATTTATGTACGTTAGAGAGAGAGAGAGAGAGAGAGAATGAGTGGGGGAGACAGAAAGAGAGGGAGAGAGAACATCACGCAGGTTCTGCCAGTGCCCCATAAAAAATAGACATCTTTAGAGGTGCCTGAATGGCTCAGTCAGTTAAGCATTGGACTGTTGGTTTCAGCTCAGGCCATTATCTCACGGTTCATGGGATAGAGCCTCGAACTGACACACCCAGAGCCCGCCTGGGGTATCCTTTCTCCCTCTCTCTCTGCTCCTCTGATTCTCTCTCTGTCTCTCTCTCTCTCAAATAAATAAATACACTTAAAAAAAAAAAGTTTTATACATTATTTTTTACTGTAGAATTTTCATTTGCTCCCTGTTCTTTTTATTGATCTTATTTCTGTGTCAAAGTTTTCATTCTTGCCTTTTAATATTTTGAAGTCATTTGAAGGGATACTTTTTTGTTACCCATGGTTTTTCTTTGTGGTTATGCCTTTTGTCTCCTCTTATGCTTGGTTAGTTTTTCTACTGGGTTATGGTCACTGTGAATATAAAATTGTTGAGATAATTTGAGGTTCTGTATGATGTTATCTCCCTTAGAAGTTTAATTAAATTTGCTTTTGCCAGACTGGTAGCCTAAGGGCAATAATCACGTTAATCAAGTAAAGGATTAAGTATTTGAATTGGAGGGTTAGTCCCTGTGAGGACTGATCTGTTTCTAGCTTTCCCTCACTCTCCATGTCTAGGCCTTCTGAGACCAATTTAAATTTTGAGTTGTTACGGGGGATTTTCTCCATAACTGGATTAGTACTTCAATTTTTGTTCTCCCAATCCTGTAAGGAAAATATTCTGTGAATTTCCATATATTGTAAACACTTATTAAGTGGTTAGCTCTTATTAGAGCTTGTGTTAATATTAGTACCAGCCACTTCACAAGTACTTGTGGCTTACTCCTCCCTAATTAGATAAATTCTACGACTTTGGCTGCGAGACTATCTCCAGGCCCAGTTGAAGTTAAGACTGTGCTCGCAGATACATTATGTTCTCTGGAAAAGACTATCTCAATAACTGATAGGACTGACTCTGCGTTTGACAGACATCACAAATTTCAACTTTGAAAGGCTTGGGGGAGCAGGATCTGACAAGTGGGATGGGATGGAAGTCAGCTCTTTAACATTTTAAATGTACATAGTTATGTAAATGCACATAGTTATGTGTTAAAAAGCAACATTTTCTCTATTGAGTTCTCAGTGTTCAGAATAGAAACCAGAGCAAATTAAAATTATGTAATGAAGCAAAGATGTTTTTCTCAGCCAGGAAATCATTTGCCTTGTTTTCTTCCCCCATGATGATTCACATCAGAAGAAAAGATGTGAAACTGCTAATATGAAATTAGCCAATTAGAAACAGAATGTTGGAATCCATCAGTTTATGTGTTTCTTCCAGTAGCCTTCCTATTTGTTGTTTTGTTTTTTTTTTTTAATATTTTGGCACAGAAAAAGCTGTCATTTTCCTCCACTTGATTCAGTGTTATATTATCTCTCAAAAAATGGATTAAGCCAAATGTTGTCTCCTACCTACATCCTAAAAAAAAAAAAAAAACAAAAAAAAAAAAAAAAACCCAGTGGTAAAACCTTCTTTGTTCTAGTGATGATATATTTCCTTTGCATCTTTCCTATCTGCCATTTGAAGCAAATTTATTTTTCTTTATGATTTTTATAATGGTGGGTAGTCCAATTCTGCTAGTTATCCATGATTGCAGACTTTAAGAGAAGAAATTTTATATCTTAAAGTTTCCAGTTTAAATGTTTTCAGACCTTCAAGGTCTACATGCTTATATTGATATCATCTTGGTCACATGGGCCCATTTGGTATCATATGCTCATGTTGGTGTTGAGTTGCTTCATTTTCTGTATACAAAGATGTCACTTTGCCCTGAAGTATTTATTACTTCCTACCAGTAGTTACCCCTTCATATCAGGGTTGAATCAGTTCTCCTAATTCAAATTCTTCAAACTAATGAAATGGTAGTGTGGTGCTTATACAAAGGAGATATATACGGCATCTTGACACAAATATTCCATGTCTGTCATAGTCTACCATTTGGACTATCGGTGTTATAATCATCTCTTTCTATGATATATCCTACGCTACACTGAAACTCACACTCCTCTTTAGAGTATTCTCAATTCTATGTAACTGTTGTCCCATATATATCCTAAATTCAGTTTCACATTGCTAACTGGTTTCTACATTGTCCATTTGGATGAGTGATTGCTACCTCAAGATCATGTAATAATTCAAAGTCATCATATTTCCCCCACCCCATCTCCAACCAATTCAACTTTTTTAATTTTCTGTTTCTGGCAATTCTACCAATTTAACTGAATAATTAAAGTCAATAAACCTTATTGGGCATAGATATGTTTGAGGCACAAACCAATCTCGAAAAGAATGTATTATCTGTGTCTCATGATGCAGGTGCAATTTTAAGTTACAGACTCAGCTTTTTGTCTAATTGATGGGTCTGGGAAATAAAAGCATGCAATTCTTATTCTCCAGAGGATCTCTGGAATGTAGAACCTCCGATTTATCTTGTCACTGGACACAGGGTCTTTGAAAAATACATTAGTTTCAAAGAGTGTTTATGATGCCCATGAAAATGTTCGGGGTTCTTAAGATACAGTCATAATTAACCAGGCACACTGGCAATATTCATAAGTGAATAGAGTCCCGGCTACCAGACAAAAGTTGACCATGCTCTTTACTCACCAGTGATTGTAATGGTATACAAGAGTTGCAATGTGCTGTTAGATACATAATGAAATTTCCTTCTCTTAGGTACAGTGCTGTATTTAATACAGCCAGTACTACATTCACTGACCGATCAAGATTAATAGAATTGTCGGTATCAGATATTTCACAATTTTTCCTCTTCATCATGGCGTCACTTTCTGAATCCACTTGGAAATTACTTACGAGTTTGTACTCCTACAATGAACTTTATTTGTTTCACATATATTAAACACCGAGTGAATTCTTACTACCTACAAGGCTTCTGCTGCCAAGTGAAGTTTCTTTCAATTAGCACATCTGAATGTAAATGTGAAACATACTGAAAATTTAACAAATGATTCAGATGATATCGAAATCATGAATTATTTCACCTCTAGCACATTCTGAAGAGATGCTATAAACTGGATTTGAAATCTAGGTCTCTTTTGAGATGTAAATCCAATCACAAAAATATGAAATAAGAACCACTTTTCCTCTTCGAGGGTTTAATACCGTGTGTTGTCCTGTCAAAAGAACACACTTGGAAGAAGAAATGACTAAATGTATATGCTAAAGGGAATTTCACAGTTTGTTTCTCTAAGTTTCAAATACTTCAACTTCCTTTTTTTCCCCTTTTTTTTTTCTTTTTTTGTCTTTTTTTTCCCCTTGGTGGTCACAATCAGTGCAAAGCGCCAATAATAGTAAAGGCATTTGCACTGCTGCAAATTTTTAAGTGGAAACTCTTGCCAACAAACACCAGCTGTACTGTGATCTTTTACTGCTGTCTCATCTCGCTATTCAACAGCTTCTTTCTCCCTTTCTATCATAGCTTGGAAATATGTGGTGAGAATTGCAGATCTCAACACATACCAGAGAGTGTTTTAAAAATCATACAGTTGCCATGATAAAGAAATTTTCGATAAGCAACAACAGAGAAGAAAAACAAGTGCTGGCGGCATCAGTTTAATTACTTCCATATTCAAAGCACAAGCAGGGATTCTATTTGGATCTAATCTGTTCGAACAATGATCACTTCTGCCAGACGTTATTAAATGGTTGTGCAAGCTAACCAGCTCCATAAGATGTCGCTGCAGAGCTAAGTCCTCAAAGCACTCATAAATAGACCAAATAAATCTTAAAAGAATTTTGATAAGTTAAAAAAAAAAAAATCAAGCTTTCTGAGAATTTTAATAAGCGATTGACTTTAAGACCCTTATTATAGAAACAACACAACTAATTTCCTTCTACTGATGCCTTATTTGGTTTTTCACTTAATGTTTAGACATTTATTTTACAATGGACAAGGCAAAACTTGTGTTTGCTTACTATGAAACAAGAGTATTTGTTCATTCATTATTTGGAATTATTTCATGTTAAATGAACCATATAATTTACAGTGAGACTTGAATTCTGTTATCATTTCAATCATCCAAGATTTCAAAAATTCATCATTTCAAAAATTCCAAAGGGAAGAGAGGGCAAATAAACCATTAAAACTGTGGAAATCCAATGTGTCTGACTTACTTGACTGTCCTCAAGCAATATGATCGTGCATACTGACTAAAAGAAATGTAAAAACCACAGGCAGAGCACATACAATCTTTACTTCCAGGTTCAAAAGGTTTATGCTCTGGCATTCTCGAAGACCTAGTCCAGATCTTCTGACTGTGAGTCTCCTCAGCCTATGAGTTCTCGTTATACTTTAAGATATTTTGGGCTCTATCATTTCACATTTTCTCGCTAGTATCTTAGCTGTCTATGTGCTTGGCTTCGGTTACTCAAGCTTCTTGAGATTGGACACCCTGCCTTCTTCCTTCTTGTATAATAAAATGAACACTGCTTAAGCAGCAAAACAAAAACAAGTCTTACACGTGCAGTAGCTTTACAGTTCAGATTTTTGTATCCTTACTAATCCCTGCAAAAGTGAGAGTCTGTTTTAGAACCATCTCCACTGTATCACTTAGAATTTGTTCCTAAAGTTACACAGAGACATGACTCAAATCTGATGACAAATTAAAGGCATCGTTCTATCCATGGAGAACTCTCATTGCGCATAGGAGGCACTGAATACAGTTTTCTCTTTTGTGGAATTCATAGCCATCACAAACAGCCCTTTCCTAAGCGTGTATGAATCTTATTTTTTGACACTTTGCTTACTCACTGCTGAACTATAGAATACTTCTTCTCATCGTCCTATTTTGGGCTGCAACCAGCCTACTTTTGGGAATTTCGTAAATAAGCTTTCATAGGTTCTCCTCTATTGACCCTTCAAGGTTGTTTGACCTCACCTCTACTCATCAGGATTCCTGGTTGGAAATCAAAGAAATATTCTCTATCTTAAGCAAAAATGGAATTCACCGAAGGAACGTCAGGAAGATTACAGGAAGATGAAGCTGTCCTGGGTGAAAAGAGCCACAGAAGAGCCAGGTAGAACAAGACTCTTGTCAGGTTACTGGAACATCTACACTGCTTTTCACTGCCATCCCTGGACTCTGCCATTCCTCAGGACTGCCAGGCCCAGCAGTCATCCCAAATAATCTCTCAAGGACCCTCGGCTTTTCAGTAGTCTCTAAAAATGTCATGCCTTGAGTGGCAACATAGGCTTGGTTATGCTTAGGTAACTTGAGAGACTGAATGGAAAAGACAACTCAATTTTCCGTAAATGATGACGAGATAAGCCTGAGCTTCTGTTGCTGTGACACATACTTCCCAAAGTCCCCTACTGATTAGATACAAGGAAAAAGCAAAATAAGGGATCACTTGCTCTAAGAGGGTGAACAAATGAAATAGAATTTTTGGTGACTGTGTGGCTCTCAGGCTAAACTTCCTGCTAATGGAGCAACTAGATATGGTGAATAAACACTAAATCAGACTTAAGAATATCTGTTACATAGACTTAGTCTTCTATAGCAAGTGTCCATTGCGGCATAGACGTAAAAGTCCAAACTGGAATTCATAAAGGTTAGAAGTGACCTGGCCCTCCCCTCTTAGATTTTGGGAGCCATTACAAGTTTTCACACCCCGGATCTCTTCTCAAAGCTACTATTCGTGTGACTGTGCTCAAACTAGTTTCTACGAGGCAGGGGTGAAAAGGATATTATTCCCTCTAGAGGGTGTCTGCCTACACCTCAAACATCTGTATATTGATGAATGAGGCACAGAGCCGTAACGTGAAAGTGGATAAGAACAGGAATTCAAAATTAATTTTACCTCTTCAAATTCTTCTTGTACTTTATGCAGTTTGATCATTTGACTTCGATTTTTGCAGACGTTATGTTTCACAGTACTTGACCTTTATTTGTAGATAAACTGCTTGTAAATATTTTCAAGTTATTGGGAGACTTCTGCTGGGAAAATGTATTATATTCCTACATAAATTATAGTGAGTATATAAATATTTAATGAGTTCTGAAGATTGAGATCTTCCAGAAGCACACGTTGGGGACTATGTAGGGCTTTGTTACCACTTGCTAAAGCTTCCCATTAAGAAATCCTTCCTTTGCCAGTGGGATTCAAAACAGTTGGTCTTTGGGGCGCCTGGGTGGCTCGGTCGGTTGAGCATCCGACTTCGGCTCCGGGCAGGATCTTGCGGTCCGTGGGTTCGAGCCCCGCCTCCGGCTCTGTGCTCACAGCTTGGAACCTGGAGCCTGTTTCAGATTCTGTGTCTCCCTCTCTCTCTGCCTCTCCCTCGCTGGTCCTCTCTCTCTCTCTCTCTCTCTCTCTCTCTCTCTTTCTCAGTAAATAAATAAATAAACTTAAAAAAATTAGTTGGTCTCCTTACTCCAGTTTTAACCAACTTCGTCTGTCCCTCCATAGATTGGACAAAGATCGCTCAAAGAATAGAAATCATTTTAGGTGATTTATTTGGTCTTCAATTTTCTCACTGGAAGACCTGCATGCAGAAAAACACTTCCAGGTCGCAGGGTTTCTAAGATGTTGCTATATATATTACTACGGAGGAAGAGAAAAATAATCATCTCACCAGTAAATAGAGGTAACACACAAATTCATTAGGTATTACATTTTTGTCTTTTATTTAAAGGCCTTAAAATTACTCGTTGATCTTCGATTATACAGCTCTTCTTCCTCTAAGAGAAAGGGGAGCATATATTCCCTTCTTAAAAAGACTGGAGGGGATAATAATGTTACATTGTGTTCTCCTAAAGCAAAGGTTGAGTCATCTTAAAAATGTTTTTTTCAAGATAAGAAATGATAGCTTAATGTTTCTTTATTCAGGATATTCACATGTCTACATTCCTTTTCCCACTACATGCATCACCCTTGTCACAAAATATAAGCTTGGCAAACTGGCTTTTTTCATATTATATTTCCTTTCAAATGAAAGAAAAAATGTCATAGACAGTTGGTATAAAATATTAAGAAAAAATGGCCTTCTAATTGCAGGGGAGAATAGCAAAACTAGCAAATATATGAGTTGCAATTAGCAGTGCATGAAGCAGAGAGGCGGTGCTGATCGGTTGACCGACCTCCAATTTCACACCGCCACAGTACATTCTTTGGTAAATTTAATGGAAGAAAGAACCAACCAACCAGAAGCAATCTAACACAGTGAAACACACGTCCGTTTAATAGATGTTGGTTCCTTAGAAAATGCTAATAACAATGCCACGTGTTGAGTTTTTGCGGAGCCAGGAGTTAACATGATTATTTTCCTGTTGGTCACCACATGCTGCCCTTGCCATCATCCTTGGTTCCCGCAGAAATAAAATGCCAAAGGGTTACCACAGGCTGACAGACAGAGCATGCCAAATTATACACTGCATCACACCATATGCCAAACCACCAGTTAGGACACCGCAGCCCTGCCAAAAAAAAAAAAAAAAAAAAAAAAAAAGGTCTTCTGATTTTGAGGACTTTAGAGAAGACAGGTATTTTCTGATCTATCATCTGGAATTATTTTTGTGAAACTGATGATAAAATACAAATGACACGGCGTGAGTGCCAGTGGAATCCTAATTAGAAGAAACATCCAAAAGCCCAGCCCTGTAAAGCTCGCTAAGTTTGATGGGAGAGAGTCTGGATTCAGCTAGCGGCATTTGTTCTACTCTCATTTTTAATTAGCATCAAGGAGTTGAATTAGAAGTATAGCATATGAGAATCACAGGGAATGCAACAGCTAGAAGAGACCAAAGACTTCTCTGGTGCAGCTGCTTCATTTTTCCCAGTGAGTCAGGGGACATGTGGGGAAAAGAGGAGACTTAGGGCATAGCAAGTGCAGAGTCCAGACGGAAACACGCATGCTTGTTGGCCTGCTCGAAAAATACACACACACGTATGACACATCCATGAACCATGTATTCCCCACCCCCACCCCGCCCAGGATTGTATTCTTCTTACGGATTGTGGTGAGATCACTACTGAGAAAGGAAATCACACAAATGACAAAGATCTTTATTAGTGTGTTTTGCTTTCTGTGTTTTCTCAGAACCCCTCCATAAATATGATGCACCAAAGCCGACTGATTCTCGTTTATTTATTTAACAAATATTTTCGACCAACATCTATGCACCAGACTCTTCCTGGGTAAGGAAATGAGAAATTCAGGAGGGAAGAGAATGAGAATCTTTTGCACCATAGAAATAACTTTGAAACTTAGAACACGTCTAGGTATCTTATTACATGTTTTACTTTAAGTCTGATATCAGTTAAATTCAGTTCTACATCATGATATCAAGTTCCCCCCCCAAAACTCCTGATGTAATAGTGTCAATGGGCCAATATGCTCTTAAGCAAAGAGCACTAACCCAGGAATCAGGAGTTCTGTATTCTAGTCCTTGCTCTGCCTGAACATTAGCTAAGGAAAAAAAGAAGAAGAAGAAAAAAAAGTCAAATCTCTTAACGTCAGCTTATTTGTCTAGAAAGTGAAATTGAATTACACAATTTCAAGTCTCTGAAGTGTCCGATATTTACTGTTTTTATGAATCTATTCATACCTAAATGAAGCAGGGCAGCGAAAGTGATATGCAAATGTGAGACGTTTAAGGCAAGACTCCTTGATGGGACTTATTAGGATTTTCAGGTTCAAACCTTTTGCCTAACAACTTCCTCTGCCCACATTTCTGGCCCTTCGCGAGTACCTGCTGAATAGTGTGCTCAGGAATATTTTTGGTTCAATTTCAGGTTTTGAATTCCATCCATCAAATGAAGCGATGTCTTGGATGAGAAGGTATCTAATAGAATTGCTTTCATATGAATTTTTCAAATGGTAAACCCAATGAATTTGCCAGGTGGTCTTTAAGCGAGGTAGAAAGAAGTTAAACTGGAAAGCAATTCCTCATGTACTTCTCATATTTCTAACTGATAAAGTAAAACCAAAGATGAAACTGTCTTCTGTACTAAAAAGAAAGGAGTCGGCTCAGCAGAATTTATTGGTATCCTGCCTCGTCACTCTACTTCAACCTTGTGGTACTCAACATGGCACTCTACTCAACGTTATGGTACACACAACCATTGTTAAGACCTATGTGGTAGAGACAATGGTTGTTGCTATCCATATACAGTTACTATATTTCAGACACTGTGCTCATTATATGTATTAACTTATTTAATTCATGCAATCTTCTGAGTCTATGATGCTTTCAGCAGATGGACGTCAAGCAGCAAGGAGTCATGAAAGAAATAGCTTTTCATTTTTTGTTTAAGTTTATTTATTTATTTTGAGGGAGAGAGCCTGGGCACAGGTGCCCACGAGCTGGAGAGGGGCAAAGTGAGAGACAGAGAGAGAGACAGAATCCCAAGTAGGCTCCATGCTGTCAGCACAGAGCCCAACACGAGGCTGGATATCACAAATGGAACCATGAGAGCGTGAGCTAAATCAAAACCAAGAGTCGGATGCTGAACCAACTGAGACATCCAGGTGCCCCAGAAATAGCCTTTCAAACATCAGATATTTTGAGACATTCTACTGAGTTCATTTGATTCTGGTGTAAGCAATTCCCTGGAAATAGAGTGGATGGTTTTTTTGTAGTATTTAGAGAAAAATACTGTATTAATAAGTCAATCAATATGTTCTGTGTACAAACAAAGCCATAGCCTGAATATGCTGACTAGGTTACCTCAAGTGTTCAATCTCTAATAGTTTTTGAAGCTATTACGTTAATTTTGTGTTATGGTTTTGGTTTGGGAGTAAATAATGGTATCAGGAGAAAATATACTTATATTAATGATGAAAATAAATAAAAGATGGAAGCATTCTTGTTTTTGTTGAAAGGACTGTACAGAGTTTGTTGGATTTATGACAACAAAGAAAGGAAATATACGAAAAACGCCTGATGTTTGTTACTATTAGCACATTTCGAGTTTAAAGAGTAAGAAAACAGGGGTGCCTGGGTGGCTCAGTCGGTTAAGTGACCGACTCTTGACTTCAGCTCGGGTCATGATCTCATGGCTCATGAGTTTAAGCCCCTTGTAAGGCTCTCTGCTGACATCGCAGACCCTGCTCGGGATTCTGTCTCTCTCTCTCTTTGCCCCTCCCACACTTGCGCTCTGTCTCTCTGTCTCTCTGTCTCAAAATAAATAACAGTAAGCTTAAAAAAAAAAAAAAAAAAAGAGTAGGAAAGCTGTTTAGAAACATGAAAATAATCCAGGAAAAATACTACTGAATAAAAGACTATAATAGAGACATTGAGAAAAACATTATGCTCAGGAATAATGCTTAAGTGACCCATATATTTTTTTTTTTTTAAGAAGTACAACCTTAAGAGTTCCATAACTTAAGCTGCCTGCATTTAATTTAAAAGCCTTATGGAAAAATCAATTAGCATTCATTAAAAGCTGAGTTAACATTACAAAATTTGTGGGATAGCTGATTGAAGAATCTGCCACATGAAGAGCACAAAGAAGGAAGCAGAGGATTTTCTCCATCAAAAACCAATGTAACATGAGGGCATAAATATGACAAGAAGAGGGTAAAAACATAAAGAACTGTAAGGATGCAAAGGTAAAGAAAATATATTATAGAGCCAGCAATTTTGAAAGCTAGAAATAAGGGAGATATATGTATGAAATTCTAAATTATTATGTAATAGAAAATCTCAAAACAATTTTTAATGTTTATTTTTTTTTATTTTTTGAGAGAGAGAGAGAGAGAGAAAGAGAGAGAGAGAGAGAAAGAGAGAGAGAGAGAGAAAGAGAGAGAGAGAGAGAGAGAGAGAGAGAGAGAGAGAGAGACTGTAATCAGGGGAGGGGCAGAGAGTGGGAGACACAGAATCTGAAGCAGGCTCCAGGCTCTGAACTGTCAGCACAGAGCCCGATGCAGGGCACGAACCCACAAACTGTGAGATCGTGACCTGAGCTGACGTTGGACACTTAACCGACTGAGCCACCCAGGTGCCCCTCAAAATGGTTTTTAATACTAAAACTCAATCTCATCTCTAAAATTATTCTGAACACCGTACAGATGTAAATAAATTTTATTAAACAATAAGAAAGTAGGTAAATTAAGTTGTCATCAGAGCTTTTGGTTGTCAATTTTTTTCTGAGCCTACAAAGAAATAGCTACGATGATTATTTTGTTTCTCATGAAAATGGGAAATTGGGGGGTACCTGAGTGGCTCAGTTGGTTGAGCGTTCGACTTCAGCTCATGTCATGATCTTGCAATTTACGGGTTGGAGCCTTACATCTGGCTTGCTGCTGTCAACACAGAGCCAACTTTGGATCCTCTATTCTCCTCTCTCTTCCCCTCCCCCTCTGGGCTTGCTCTTTCTCTCTCAAAAATAAATAAACATTAAAAAAAATTAAAAATGGAAAGTTGGTTAAAACTATTAATTATTGAGAATGCATATGTATCAACCAGCTTAGGCTGCCATAACAAAATACCACAGACTGAGTGGCTTAAACTCAAGAATTTATTTCTCACAGTTCTGCAGGCTGGAAAATCAAGATCAAGGTGCTGGTAAGTTTGGTTTCTGATGAGAGTGCTCTTCCTAGTGTATAGACAGCAGCTTTCTTGCTATGTCTCCACGTGGCAAAGAGAGTGAGCTCTGGCATCTCTTCTTTTTACAAGGGCACCCGCCCTATTGGATTAGGGTCCCACCTTATGACCTCATTTAAACCCTTCCTCATAGATATTTTATGATTCCAAATATAGACACATTTAGGGGGTATTTCTTTAACATATGAATTTTGAAGGGACACAATTCATTCCACCGCAACATAGAAATGTGCCATTGGTTCAGGTGCCTGGATATCATGTGCCTCATGCTCTCTTCTTCCATTTTTGCCATTAAGTCTTTTGGTACATGAGAAACACCGGAAGCATTTCATTTCACTTGAAAAACGAGCTATCAAAAGCAAGAATATGCAGGAGAAAACCAAGCTTGCCAGTTCAGTTGTTTTCAACCTGATTTTAAAATCTGTCAATGTTTATTTTTCAATATGAAAAAGAAAATAAGACAGCCAAAAAACATTATTTTCTATTTTATCCTAAAGGGAATGGTGAAAGTAGATCGCCATGCTTCATGGTGAGATAAGAGCATGGCCTAATACGGCCCAGATAATAAAACATTCTGGTGGCAGCAGAACCTATGGAAATGCTGCTTCAGTATCATAATATAAAATAAAATGACTTTGCCCGTAAATGGGATATCTAACCTTGTTTAACGTAGACAAAATTTGACCCAAACTAGTCAGACAATTTGAAATAAAGCAAGCCATACCACTCGTAAAAAGGTTCTCTAGGATCACCTTAGCTCAGAGAAAAAAAAAAAAACAAAAAAACTAATGCACGCAGAAATCTAGAGGACATACCTATTTGAATATGCAGGGGAGAAATTTAAATTATTCACCAATTCCAACCGACTCACCACATCTTCTCTGGATTAATTTAAGTTTCAAATATGTCCATCCCAGTTTCTACTCTAGCTCTCTTAAAACCAGTTGTCAAAATAGCCGTCAGAGTGATCTATTAAAAATGGAAATCAGGTCACATGCCTCTTCCGCTCTAACCTTTCCAGTGACTTCTCATAAAATGCAAACTGTTGAACCTGATTTGTAAAACCCTACATGAACTGGTGTCTGCCTATTTCCATGTGCTCATGTCTTGTCACTCTTCCTTACCCACTATGCTCAGAAGGCCACACTGGACTTAGTGTCCTTGAATTCATCAAACTCATTTGGATTACACTCTTGGCTCAAGGACATTTGCAATGGATTTCCCATTAAAAAGAAAAAAAAGTCTCCTTTCTTCTCTCTGTCTTTAACTGATGACTTATCAGGCACATCTCAGCATAAATGTCATCTTTCATAGAGGCATTTCCTGACCACCAAATCTGAAGTATCAATTAGACATCTTTATGCGATTGTACTATCTTAATTATCTGCGCAGAGGTTAGCACTTTCAGAAGGGTTATTTGTGTATTTATTATCTGTACTTGTCCACTTTGCTGTGGTAACAAACAATCTCAAATAATAATTGCTTGCAATAAAGGTTATTTTTCCACATCGTATTACATGTATGCTGCTGGAGACTACAGTTACGTTCCACATTTAGTCTCTGTGCCAGTCTACGTTTAGGGTGTAGATTTGTTTCACAAGTTATTACATTCCAGGCCTTAAATTAAAATCATTCTTCTTGTGCAAATATATGTATTCCTGTAACAGAAGGAGAGACTGGTGATATTTAAAACTTCTGCTTGGACATGCTACATGCCATGTCTCCTCACATTCCATTGTCCAGAACAAGTCATGAGCAAGACCAAAATCAATGAGATTAGAGTATACGTGTATTATATATTTTTTTGTTCTTCTCATGAGGGTCAGGGACAAGTCTCATGACAACAACTGGGAATGTATAATCCTCTTAAAAGGAAGAGAAGAATGAAAAAGTACAAACAATAATACAATCTACAATACAATGTTTTAGCCACTTGAAACAGGCCCTTTTTTCTCTTGGCCATTGCTTTAATTCCTAAACCCAGCAGTATCTGACATCCATATTTGTTTAATAAATACACATCTGGGGAATAAATTGTGAGTGAATACATGAATAGTCATGTGTTTCCATCATCCTGTGGTCCATCAACACTTCATTCCATTGCCAGTTGGCTAGGAATCTATTAGTGGTTTCACGTTCTGCCTCATTGATAGAGAATCTTTTCCTCCATCTAGAGGGTGAAAATGAGTATCAGGAGCAGATTCTAGGATAAAGACATCAGCTAACCTTGTTGCCATTTTATTGTACTTTAAATGACAAATACAATGTGTTAAGCCATTATATATAGACGGGCGTTAAAAATCTACTCTCTATTTTTTCCCCCATTAACTGGACAATCAGGATGACATTGACAGTCATGAATTACTAAGTTCTTACCATACGTCAGTCACCGTGCTAAGCAATTTTCATATGCTGTCTTTCATGTTGCCTTTATAACATTTGTTTGAGATGTATTATTCCCATTTGAGAGAAAAGTAAACCAAGTAAGCTAGTTGCACACAACTGATAATATGAAACAGGGCTGGGATTTAAACACAGATCTGATTAACTGAAAAAAACCCATCTTCGCTAATATTAACTACTTACCCCTAGGAAAAACTTCGTTTACGAAGCAAAAAGTAAAGGATATATTTTGCAAAGATGCTGATTATTTTTAAACAAAGAAAATAATGACTATCTAACATTGACAAGAATTAAGAATTCATTTCTAACATTTCCCTGTCATAGACAGCTGGACTTATTCATGAATATAGCCCCTGCTTATATAATTATGCTTAAAAACTACCCTGGGCCAACCAAGTTATAATCTATCATTTGTCAGGTCTTATGGCTTCAAGAAAACCTAACTGCCTCTGAATTATACATATTTAATTGGCTGTAAATTTAAGAACCAAACATACACACACACACACACACACACACACACACACAATAAAGCAAGAAGAAACTAAAGAAGAAAAAGATGAATACAAAGTATCCCAAAGAAATTTTCAAATATCACTTCAACATAGCAAAAACAAGGAAAAAATATGAATATTTTTATTTGCTGCCTGGAAATAGGATGTAGTCTGGCTCAAAAATGATTTACTATTTAGCTTGTATAAAAATGAAAATCAATTTTCCTTAGATAAGTTGTAAAAGAGTTTATACCGTAAACCAGAATGTCCTCAAATTTGTATTTTACACCTTTGAACAGAGACAGGCACACAACTTTTCTTGTGATTTCTAGGTGGCTTAGCTGTATTAAATTAAATTCCTGATTTCTCATTTCAGCAAGTTCTTTGTAATGTGAATTAATAGGAAAAGCAAAGAGTTCCTCCTAAATCTTCTCTCTTGTGTTGAAATCCATACTGAAAGCAAAAGTTTTGCTGTCTAGATTAATGTGGGTCTCCTGAGAAGAAATCATGGATATACGAGTTACTGGGCTTGTGGTTAGTAATGGGAGTGGACCACTTTTGTTTGAACTATTAGATATCCAAGTAAAAAAATATTCTGATACTGTCCAAGGGAAAGAAATCCATTATGCAGGTGTGTGTGTGTGTGTGTGTGTGTGCTTCCTGTTGTATATTGCTTTGTAATGATTTCAAATCTAATGGTTTATGACATTAGGCAAGTTGTTTTGGTCTAAGGGTGAATTTTAGAGGCCGTGTCAGGATGATATCAGCAGAACTGTTAACGGCACCGGGTGCTTATCAGTAGGAACATGTAGTTACTATGATGTAGTGGGCATTTAAAGGTTAAACATTAAGAATTTCTGAGGACTTGCTGACAGTATTCAGTCGGAGTGAGGCTACATTTTGCTGATTGAAATAGCTCTCGGAAGCGCATGAGACACTTGCACTTGCTGTGGCCAGTTTACTTTTGGTGGACAGTGGTGTTAAACCGTGCAGCAGTCTCAGGAAGAGAAGGGATATCTGTTCCTGCCTCGGTGAGGCTACACGTTGTAGAGAAGGGTGCAATCTGTATCATGGCCTCCGGAACAAGAACCTGTAGAGCGAGCCACCTTGCCTGCCATCACCCGTGCCATTGTTCACTAGCGACACACCCTAGCAGCGAGGGACCTAAGCACCAGCAGCTGATACTCAGCTTTTCTTTTTTTTTAATATCTATTTATTTATTTTGAGGAGACAGAGAGAGAGAGAGAGAGAGAGAGAGAGAACATGACTGTGAGATCATGACCCAAGTAGAAATCAAGAGTCTGATGCTTAATTGACTGAGCTACCCAGGTGCCCCTATTTATTGGCTTATTAAGAGACTTTATCCTGTATGCTATTGGCTTGTAAAACATTATAAATTATAATTCCCACAGTGAATCTGGCAAAGACACATCTCAGTCTTGAGTATAATTTACCCTGAACAAAACACCCCCTTTATACTTCAGAAGTAACAATCACATGGTAATTTTCTGCTGATCTGGATGTTTAAGAATTTCATCTCAATTTTTCAACTATTTTTTATTTGCCTATGTTTGTAAGCAAATCGGCACAAAATTCTTCCAAAAAATGTTAATATGTGTCTTTTAAAAGCATTTTTTTTTTTTTCTAAATTGGGCTTTAGTCACGTATACATGGACAACTATTAAGAACGGGAGAAGAGGAAAACATTTTTAAGTCCCTGTTATAGACTGGGTGCTTTTGCATATTCTACATCATTTAATCTTCAAAAAAATCCTCAGGGGTAGGTATTTTTAGCTTGATTTTTTGCAGATGAAGAAAACCAGGCTCAAAGAAGTAGTGCTATGGGAATACAATAACACTAGTCTAATCAAGTCTCCGCATTTCCTCTTGATGAGTATTTTGATGGCCTTAGGAGAAATGAGTTGGTAACTTGCTTTTAGCCCTTGCTCCAAATCATCTGTGCCATAGCAACACAGCTTACTACAAGGTGATCATAGATAGCAAAATTGTGTCTGTTTGATGTTGCAGAGAAAATAAATTTCCTAACCCCTCGAGATGATAGTGAAAATATTTTAGCTTCCTTTTAACAAAAAAAATATGGTTTATAAGTATGACAAGAAACAAATGAGTAAGTAATAGTTATCTCAGAGTATTTAAATCAATTGGAAATACTTTAGACAGATTTTTGGAGAATATGTAACAGCAGTAACAGAAACGTGCATCAGCTCTTAAAAGCATTTGCCTGTTTATAGCAGTCTTAGTAGAAGGTAATGCTTGGATTAAAATAAGATATTGAGCAAGACTTTGAAGTCCTATGAAGCCAGGCATGCCAAGGCCCTGGCATGTAAATGTGCTGTGGACAGAAGCAAGGAAGAGACTGCTTATCAGAAGGATCTTTTCACTTATAAAAGCAAAGTGAGACATTCTATTCTTCTATCTCCAGAAATGGAGTATGTGGGAAAGCTACAAATGTTTTTGTTTTTGTTTTTCAGTTTTCCCAGGCCTTCCAAATAATAGCAGCCTTAGTGATATCCCATTAAAATTGGGCTTTTGGGTTTTTAAGCACGGGCTATTCCTATACAACGAGCAATTGTTCTAACACAAAAGAGGGGCATGTTGGGATCTTAGGATTGTCGTATAGGCAAATATCATGCAAAACATATTAATCTGGTAAGACTAGCTAGACTCATATTCCAAAGTTCAATGTTAATATGAGAGGAATAGCCTCATGCTATACTGTTCTGGACTCAAAGACCTTTGATGACAATCATTTGAAAAATACTCAACTTATTCTCCATAACTTAGTTCATTTGCCTCTTTTTTGAAGTACATGCAGTTTTGTTTCTACTGAAGTTCACTTTCAATACCACTTCATTCATTCATTCACTCAGGACTTGTGAACTGTGACAGGGATAAGTACTTAATTTATTAATAAGTAAATTAATTAAAATATAAATGTATGTGCTTAAGCGCAGATGAGAGACAGAAATCATATGCTCTCTGAGTGTAGAAAGAGAAAGCATTGGCAAAGTGGGTGATTAAGAATGGCATCAGCAAGAACGTGGTATTTAGACTGAAATAAAAAGAGGTCAGATTTATACATGTAAAGCTGGCAGCTGAGGATCTCGGAATAGTGATATCCAATTAACGAACGAGAGAGAGAGGAAGAGAGAGAAAACCAAGGAGAGGCTCAAGATCATACATGTTAAGAGGGTAGGAATAAGAAAAAAGAATTTGCAAAAGAGAAATAAAGGAAAAGTAAAATGGCAATATTTATTGTCAGTTGAACTGACGTTTTAAAGAGAAAGTTTGAAGGGAAAGGTGATACGGATTGTAATTACTAGAGTGAAATGAAGAGAAATCTGGCAAGTTAAGGATGAAGAAAGCCTTTGACGTTCATTGATCAACGGAAATCGAGAAAACAGCTTTAGTGAAGTGGAAGAAGAAAGAAACCTTACCGCAAGAGGTTCAGAATAAGTCCACGGTGAGCCTGTAGAGTCAATAAATAAAGGTTTCACCTTTGAAAAATGTGGCCATGAAGTGAAGGATTGGTATAAGGCAGAAGCTTTAGACTAATAACTTGAGTGGTAGTAAAAGTATGGATTGAAGAGACTATGTTTTTTTGAGTCGAGAAGACGCGTGAAAAAATTAGTCTTTGTTGAGTAAGGAACCACTACAGTGGGATACATAAAGATAGATTATATAAGAAAACAACAACAACAACAACAACAACAACATTTAAAGTCCAAGGAAAAGCTTGGTTTTCCTGTAGTGGGAAAAGTTTTTCAGGTTAGTGAGAGAGAGATTAAAAACACTGCTGTAAAGTAGTGATGAGGCAGCTAATATTTTCCTAAGAACTTCTAATTTTATATATTGGCTAATTTTGCAACTTTCCCGGAGAATAGAAGGTCACGTGATGAACACAGAGGCACCAGGTGCCTGCTGCGATGGATCTGAGGGACAGCACATCGACTTGAAGGAAAAAGACAGGTGTTACTAAGCAGGGATTTCTACAGCAGAGCTGTTCTGAATGATGCAAAGGTACAAAATAGACGAATTGAGGAATGCCATAAAATGAGGAAAATCGCACCGCTGAGATGGTTGAGAAATCAAGATACAGCCTGTTGTCAATAAGGGTTGCCAGAGTGGCTGAGGATGATGAAATGGAAGTGGTAAAAAAAGGAACCTGTGAGTCGGGTGACAAAATCCTTTTAAAAAAAATGTTAGAGTGTGTCCTTAAATAGCTGATTCATAGTTTGGTGTGCTTTATAATCATTCTAGGAAATATTTAAACACCGAGCCATACCCTTGCAGATTAAAAGTTGTCAGGTTTCAGGGACAACTTGACCACTTATATATTGATTGTCTCTTCCAATAATTAGTAGCCTAAATATTGAGATCATTATCTTAAATACATATATATATATATATATATATACACACATATATACATATATGCATAGAATAAATGATGAGGAAAGAAATGTTGAAAAAAGTGCAAATAATAGACAAAAAGTTAAAGTTTGTAGAAAGATTCCCAATGTTTTTCTTTTTATTTTTTTAATTTTTTTTGTTTTTTTATTGTTTTATTATTATTTTTTATTTTGAGAGGGAGAGACAGAGAGTGAGCAGGGGAGGCACAGACAGAGAGGGAGACACAGAATCTGAAGCAGGCTCCAGGCTCCAGGCTCCAAGGTGTCAGAACAAAGTCCAACACGGGGCTCAAATCATGAACCGTGAGATCGTGACCTGAGCCGAAGTCAGATGTTCAACCGACTGAACGACCAAGGCGCCCCTTCAATTTGAGCAATTCTAAATGCATATCTCATCAAGTCAAAAATGCCCCTAATAGGTGCCTAGTATGTGCTCAGAAGGCACCAAATGCTGCAGAATGGAAGTAGTGATTTATAATCCTTTCCCTCAGAAAGGTGAAGATGTCGTGAATATTTAAGTGAACAAAATTAAAAGAATAGAAGACCCAGGTAATGGGGACACTGGCCACTGATTTCTGAAGTCTCACTCATGTGATTCTGGACACAGTGTGCTCTGAATTCTCTTAAAACACATAAAACCAATGCCGTGTAGTTCTTTGGAGTGGTCCAATTAATTAACTTAACATGTAGGTTCTTTCAAATTGGAAAATCATTCTAGGAGGACTAATTGACAATACCTCTTAACATCCTAATAAATAGAGACCTTACCTAAATTTTAACATCTACAATTTTAGGATATTGCTTAACTACATATAATGATATATAAAATGCTCAAAAGATGTCTTTAGGGACGCCTGGGTGGCTCAGTCAGTTAAGCACCCAACTCTTGGTTTTGGCTCAGGTCATGGTCTCACAGTTGGTGAGATCAGCACATCTGTGCTGACAGTGCAGAGCCTGCTTGGGATTCTCTTTTTCCTTCTCTCTCTGCCCCTCCGCTGCCTGCTCTCTGTCCTTCTCAAAATAAATAAGTAAACTTAAAAAATTGTTTTAAAAGAATATATTTATTTATGCATAGGAAAGAGAAATTAAAAGATGGGAAATAAGTCTGATGCGTTAAAAACTTCAGTGATTCCTCTTAACCATTTTGGCTATACTATCTAGGCACTTTTACCTTTATGATCTGATTCCTCCATTAACAAATATTTAAAATTATATTTTACAATGATATTGGTATAAAGACAATATTATATATTAAAATATTTTCTTTGACTTAAAATTTCAGTTTCTTTGGATCTTAAAAGAACATAGAGGGACTCCTGGGTGGCTCAGTCAGTTGACCCTCTGACTCCTGTTAGGTCATGATCTCTCAGTTTGTGGGTTGAAGCCCCACGTTGGGCTCTATGCTGACAGTGCAGAGACTGCCTGGGATTCTCTCCCTCCATCTCTCTCTGCCCCTCCCCCACTCGCATTTTCTCTCTCAAAAATAAATAATCTTAATTTTTTTTAACTTTTTTAATGTTTATTTATTTTTGAGAGAAAGAGACAGAGTGTGAGTGGGGCAGGGGCAGAGGGAGAGGGAGATACAGAATCCGAAGCAGGCTCCAGGCTCTGAGCTGTCAGCACAGATCCCATTGTGGGACTCGAACCCACAAACTGTGAGATCATGACCTGAGCTGAAGTCAGATGCTTAACCGACTGAGCCACCCAGGTGCCCCTCCCAATGCTTCTTAAAAGCAAGGAAAGGGAAAAGTTTCTGAAGGGCCATGCAGTGTCCTAAAATATGGCCTCATCCTTACATTTGGAGTAGCCCTGTATGGGTGTGATAGCTGAGGTTTTCCATCACCTGTATATAGTTCATCAAATCTCACTGCAAATTAAATTTCTCAGGGGCAGGGGTTGAATATTTCTTGTTCTTATTTCAATTCTTAGAAAATTGTAGACTATCAACAAACATTAGTTTAGGGGAACTGCAGCCATCCATAGTGACTTCAACCAGACGTTGGTTGTGAAATGTGATTATTGGAGGAGTTAGGTCACTTATCTTGGTGCACTTAAAAGCAAAATCCTAAATTTTATTTTAGTAAGAGAATTCCTATTCAAAGTCACTACTGATTTCTTGTAATGAGGAAAGCAAAGCAATGGACGATGAACGTTTTTTGTATCTGCAAAATATCTAGAAGAGTCTGTTAGTTCACACCTTTAAAAAGAACATCCAGGGGCGCCTGGGTGGCTCAGTCGGTTAAGCGTCGGACTTCAGCTCAGGTCATGATCTCGCGGTCCGTGAGTTCGAGCCCTGAGTCGGGCTCTGTGCTGACAGCTCAGAGCCTGGAGCCTGTTTCAGATTCTGTGTCTCCCTCTCTCTCTGCCCCTCCCCTGTTCATGCTCTGTCTCTCTCTGTCTCAAAAATAAAATAAACGTTAAAAAAAAAATTAAAAAGAACATCCACTCAGGGTTCTTAAAATTATTTTTAATGTTTATTTTCGAGAGAGAGAGAGACAAAGCGTGAACAGAGGAGGGGCAGAGAGAGAGGGAGACACAGAATCCAAAGCAGGATCCAGGCTCTGAGCTGTCAGCATAGAGACCGAGGCAGGGCTCAGATACATGGACCTTGAGATCATGACCTGAGCCGGAACTGGACGCTTAACCAGCTGAGCCACCCAGGTGTCCCTATCCATTAATGGTTCTTGGATAACTTACTCAATATTAGTAAAATACCTCAAGTTGAGATATTATTATGAGGCTTTTGCTTAAATAAAGGTTGCTTCATAAAGAAGGAATGGATGTTTCTGAGTGAGATTTTGTAATAAATGATTGTTTTTGTAGGTTGAGCAGAAAAGAGGAAATATGCTGAACATTTTAGGAGGTGGCAAAGCCCTGACTCTCAGATCTAAGAAGAAGCTGCTGGCAGTAGGTAAGGAGAGGGATGGGAGGGAGCAGGTATCAGACTGAAAGTTCTAGGGACAGGAATGGACACTTAACTTTAAGAAGCAGTGATGTCTGGCCTCCAATTTTGTACTTTCTTTTCAATGTTGTAAATTGCCTACATAGTAATGTATATATTTCCTCAAGTAGTTTTGAGTTACCAATGTCTTAGGGAATAGAGGAAAAGGTTGTGTCCATTTTCACAGGTAAAGGATGGACAAAATAACCACAAAAGAATGGCTGGATATAAAGGAAATGACTAGAAATAATGAAGAACCATTTGAGACAAAAATTCAGAGGAAGATGTGACAAGTAACCACTAAGACATATAAGCACTCCCTAGGGGTTCTCAGACTTATTCTGCAGGAAAGATCCTGATGTCACAGACTGGGACTTTATTTAATTTAGATATTAAGGGGAACGGTATGCAGAAACTTTGGGATGTGGAATCGCATTATTTAAATGCTACCTGAAATTACCACATAGACAATTTACAGAAATTCAAACACTGTAAATATCAAAATGAAGAAATCCAAGCACTACATGTAGTAAGCCAAACACAGTTCTAATGTGGAGGTTCATCTGACACTTTACTCATCCTCTATTTTTATTTTCCCCCAGTGGGTGACTTCCTAGAGGCTATCTTCTATGACATGACATCTCTCTTCCCACACTGATTCCCCTCCTGTGGCAGAATCCCTACAAGGGTACCATCAGAAGAGTTTTAGAATTTCAGTGTAGTGACCAAAACAGATTAAAATATACATTAAAAAACACACTTCTGTTTTAAACATTTCTTAATTGGGATAATGTGCTTCTGTGGCAAGCTACTAAAGTATACTTACTGTGTAATACAATGACTAATTAATCCTGAAAAATGTGTTAGGATGTAATTGTGAAGTTTTAGCAACTTAAATAAGCTTCTCAGATAACTTGTTCTAATGGGGGAAAATATCCCAGAAGAAGATACTGTTAGTCATTAGGTGATAGGATTACATTGTTAAAATCATCTACTTATGTAGCTATGATTCTATCAACCTTTGTGTCTGCATGTATGTACGTGAATGTTCAAGCTAAATTACTTGGGTTTTTACCCAAATAATTTACCATTCAAAAATGGCATGCAGTGACTATTTGTAATTTTGCTGATACTGATGTTATTAAAAACACTAGAAACACTTGGAAAGTTATGCACTTTTTTCTATTTATATTTCAACCTACACCCATGAATATATATATGGGTGTATATAAAATTTTAAAAGTTTTTTTCTCAAAAAAGTAAAAATAGATCTACCCTATGACCCAGCAATAGCACTGCTAAGAATTTACCCAAGGGATACAGGAGTGCTGATGCATAGGGGCACTTGTACCCCAATGTTTATAGGAGCACTCTCAACAATAGCCAAATTATGGAAAGAGCCTAAATATCCATCAACTGATGAATGGATAAAGAAATTGTGGTTTATATACACAATGGAATACTACGTGGCAATGAGAAAGAACGAAATATGGCCTTTTGTAGCAACGTGGATGGAACTGGATGGAGAGTGTTATGCTAAGTGAAATAAGTCATACAGAGAAAGACAGATACCATATGTTTTCACTCTTATGTGGATCCTGAGAAACTTAACAGAAGACCATGGGGGAGGGGAAGGGGAAAAAAAAAGATAGGAGGGAGCCAAACTTAAGAGAGAGGTTCTTAAAAACTGAGAACAAACTGAGGGTTGATGGGGGTGGGAGGGAGGGGAAAGTTGGGTGATGGGTATTGAGGACGGCACCTGTCGGGATGAGCACTGGGTGTTGTATGGAAACCAATTTGACAATAAATTTCATATTTAAAAATAAATAAATAAATAAATAAATAAATAAATAAATAAATCGTTTTTCTTTCTAGAATTTCTGTATGGGATACAGCCTTCCTGTGCTTTTTTCTTTGTGTTGTTTTATTTATTTTATTTTATTTTATTTTATTATTTTATTTTATTTTTAGAGAGAGAGAGTGGGAGAAAGTCGCAGGGGATGAAAGAGAGAAGGGAGAGAGAAAGAGAATCTTAAGCAGGCTCCACGCTCGGTGTGGTGCCTGACACAGGGCTCCATCCCACGACCCTGGGATCATGATCTGAGCTGAAATCAAGAATTGTATGCTCATCCAACTGAGCCAGCCAGGAGCCCACCCTGTGCCATTTTCTAAACTCTGGAGACTCATTTGGATTTGTCTCACCTGTCTGACATTACTGTGACTCCAGCATCTATTCAGCCTTCTCCCCATCCTCCCCCCACTGCCATAGGGCAAAGTTGTTTTTTTTTTTTTTACTTTTTTTGTTTCTTAAATGTTTCTTTATTTTTGAGAGAGACAGAGCACGACCTGGGAAGGGGCAGAGAGAGAGAGAGAGGGAGGGAGGCATAGAATCTGAAGCAGGCTCCAGGCTCTGAGCTGTTAGCACAGAGCCTGATGCAAGGCTCAAACTCACAGACTGTGAGATCATTACCTGAGTCAAATTCGAATGCTTAACTGAGCCACCCAGATGCCCCCAAAGCTGTATTTTTTTATTTTAGGCTAATTTTTAAAAAGTAGAAATATAACTAAGGAGGGAACTAAGCAACATCAAGAAATTAAAATACACTAATGCTGCTTTGCATACATGCTCAATTTTTTATGACTGGACTCAAGTGACTGGCCCTACAGAATTTTGTTTTAATGTGATCAATCATCTATTGTTAAATTTGTAATATTTCTCCCTGTTTTGGCATCCAGCTACCATGAGTTACCGTTTGGATTCCTCAAATTCAGTTTTATTCATCAAATTTTGCTTGCCCTAGTGTCTTAATCCTTTAGTGCTTATTGATGTTACACTGATACAACAATCAAGTAATAAACTTATAACTTCTCCTGTATTTGGGTATTTCAAAATACAGTTGAGTCACATACACCTACATTGTTCATTTATTCATTTAAGGATTAATTCAAATGTACTAATTTAATGCCTATTGTGTGCCAAAATTTGCATTGTATTTAGGGGCACCAAAACCAAATTCCTCTACTCTACATAATGGGAACTTCAAGAATGCAGTCATGAAATCCCAGTTAGAGTATATAAATAGAGAGCTGTCTTTTCATCTCCTTGTCTCAGTTTTGCACCAAGATACTAAGATTTTATATTCTGACCACCTGAACTATAACTTTCATAGTATATTGTCAACACTAAAAGTCACCTGCTGGTCTACGTGCCTTCTGTGGAAATATAATATTGAGGTTTCCTGTTTGGCCAATATATTTTTATATATTATGTATCTAGGTAGTTATATTTGTAGCCCCTCTGCCTGATTCTTGTAGCCGTTTGACTAATTCATTTAAGACACAAAATGCTAAAATTGCATTCTTTGTGGGACATAAAATGCCTACTCCAGACTCATAATCAGAACAGATCCAGCAGACTTCTAAAAATGATATGAAGTATATTTGGATGAAATTACTGCCTCCATGGCGCAACGTTATGACAGTATGTTTGTGGGTTTTTGTTTTCTGTTTTTTCCTACCTTTAGTTTTTGGATTCATCTATGACCACAATAAGCCTAAACAACAACAAACTTCTTAATAACCACTAAGGAACTAAATAACTAGATCAATATCTCTGACAATGTGGGCTTGTACCTACAAAATTTATAAACACATATGGATTCAGGGAAGATAATTTTATTCAATATTGTTCCCATAAAATACCCAGAATTCCATCAGTAGGCATTTATTAACTCTATTTTTCAATTGATAAAAATTTGTAATCATTTTGGCCAGTAACCTCTCTCACCTGTGTCATGTGAATGCCAACTTGAAAGAAGCATAAGAAAACATTTTATTGGGGACTCTGAAAAAGATGATACATTATAACCTACTAAAAAAGAAAGCACCAAAACAATTCTCTGAACTTTTTTATTATAAGGGAAATATTGTGATGATATGTGAATTATTTCTAGCGCTTGTTTATATATACATGTGGAAATGAGAAGTGAGAAATTTGGAAATTAATCTGTTTGGGTTTTTTTTTTTTTTAGGTAGCTAATTCTAATTTCATCTTCAAAATGTACTTTGGAACATGATTCAATTTGTTTATCTGAAGGAATAAGTTAACTAGCTAGCTATATCTATACCACATCTCATATTTCTACTTTATTTTGTTTTCCCCATTTAAAAGTGGCATAATTATTTTAGAAAAAAATACTAAAAAAATTTAACAAGAGAACTTTGATAAAGTTCTACTGAGAAGAAAACATGAACTTTGCCAGTGATAATTTCACTGCAGTCCTTTATCTGTTCATTTTTATGCAGTTTAAGATAACCACATATATCTATATTTTTATGTTCAGATAATTTCCCTCCAATCATGTAAGCTACTAGCTTATAAAAATAATTTTGATGGCAATATACTCTATTACATGAGAAAAATATAATTTACTTAATATCCAAATCATAATGCGGTTTCATATATAAACTATCTCAGAGATGAGTAAATTATTTAATGATTAAACCCACTGTTTTAATTATGAATATGTTAATATAAGACATGTACTCAAAATAAAAAAAAATATGAATTCCTCAGTTAAGTATTTGAACCTAAATCTCCAATGAAAGCCAAAAAAAAAAAGATATTTAGAAATAATGTATTTTATATGCTTTAATCCAATCAGGTAATAATTGTGTTAACTAACACTATAGGTATTAGAATATTGTTATAAATTAATATCCAAACAGATTGTTGGTTTAGTGTAGTATACACAACATGTCTCTGTAATGTGGTTAACCAAAACAAAGATCCAAAAGTTCTAGCCACTTTGATTGGGCACATGAAGTTGAAATAATAGAACTTTACCTCACTGTGCTTCAATCACTTTCAGTTAAATAGGCATAACAGTAATGATACTTGTTGTCAACACCTCACCCCCTACCAGCACCAAAAAAAAAAAAAAAAAAAAAAACCATAGAGATTTTGCCCAACATGCAAGCTACCTGGTTTTGTTTGGTCATTTTTTTCATGGATCCTGGTAGAAAACATGAGTGTCCTGTGTTAAAGTCAACGACTGCTTCATTACTCATAGCAATAGGCTGGATTATTAACACTTTTGTGCTGGTTCTCTGAGCCCTAATTCCCACAGAACTATGCAAAGATGGCTTGATGACACTTGTCCAGTGTGTTGTATTATGAAAGAGGACTGTGCTTTTAGGTAATTTGAATCTTTTATAAGCATTTGCTTCTTTTGCCCTGGAAGGAGATGTTACCTTTATTATCCTGGACAGTAAGCGTACCCATCTCATGCTCTGGAGGAAGGCACTATATCTTCCAAAGCTACACTCCTCAAATATCCTTGAAAGATAATTCAGAACGAAGGACAGTGCATCCCTTTAAGATAAGCACAAAAATAATGGACCCATAGAACACTACCTCTCAATGCTCACCTGGTAGGTTTTCGACGTATATATTCACACATTCATGTATGTGTGTATATAGAGTCATTTTTATATTTCATGTATATAAAGCATACAGTGACCTATTACCATTTGTTATTATCCAATTCAGCATTCTCTGATTTTCTCTGTAGTACAAAGCATTCTAAAAGGTGTTGAAGATAAAATATCAAAAGTTCATTCAAAGAGGGTCACCTGGGTGGCTCAGTCGGTTAAGCGTCTGACTGCAGCTCAGGTCACGATCTCCCGGTTTGTGAGTTCGAGCCCCGAGGCGGGCTCTGTGTTGACAGCTCGGAGCCTGGAGCCTGCTTCAGATTCTGTATCTCCTTCTCTCTCTGCCCCATCCCCCATTTGTGCTCTGTCTCTCTCTATCAAAAATAAATAAATGTAAAAAAAAAAAATTAAAGTTCATTCAAAGAAATTGCATACTCAGGGTTTAGACAAATAACTACATAAACAGTTTTGAGTATATATTTTCAAAGGTAATGACCTAGGCTATGGTGGCCTATGGAAACCACTTATTTAATTTTAGATCTGAAACGTGAGTGGAGCTAGGCAGCTGGCTTTGGGAACAGGGAACATTCTTAGCATACAGATCAAAAGTTTCTAAAATGGAAAAGAACATGGCAGTCTCGAGAAATAAAAGCAAACAGATATGGCTTGCATATAGAAACCTGGAAAAAAGAGGTAGAGTATGAGGCAGGAGAATGGATTAGCTCACATCAGGTGAAAACTTTTTGGTCATGCTAGTATTTTGGTATTGCTTCTATGGGCAATGTAGTGGTATAAGCAAAATAAGGCATATTTCTCCTACCATGCCAAACAATCAAGACTGCAACTCAGATTTATTCACTCAATCACTATACTTCATTCTGTACAGAAACCTGAGTGCAGAACAAACCCTCCTTGGTAGATTCAACCAAGTTGAAGTAATTGTGTTCTCTATGGGTAATGTAAGAGCAATTTTCAGACAAGTTTAAACCCAAGAAAATCAGAGAGAAGAAAGGAACTACAAAGTGTTGATTATTTCCTGGGATTACATATGAATTTTGTCATTAAAAGAAAAAAAATGGATGTGGGGAGCCTGGGCGGCTCAGTCCGTTGAACGCCTGACTTTGGCTCAGATCATGATCTCTCAGTTGACAAGTTCAAGCCCCGTGTTGGGCTCTGTGCTTCAGCTCAGAGCCTGGAGCTTGCTTTGGATTCTGTATCTCCCTCTCTCTCTTCCCCCACCCCCTCCCCCACCCCCGGTCATGCTCTGTCTCTCTCTGTCTTAAAAATAACCCCCCCCCAAAAAAAATTTAAAAATGGATGTTACAAAGTTTTCTATGTGGAGTTAGTAAATTTTTGCAGAAATAAGGACAAAGGCTCTATATTGGTGAAATACACACATGAGGAAAATGAGTTTTATCAACTACGTTGTTCTTTCTAACCTCAAATTGAGAAATTAAAGGGCTATATAAATTGCAAACAGCCTGTCCGACCAAGTTCAGCATTGAATTAGGGCTTTGAAACATTTGCTGCCTGGAGTAGGCTGTATTGAACTTGTTTCAAAGTCTCTAGAGGCCGAGGAAATTTTATTATGTAAATTTAGGCCCACAGAAACTAAATCCTTCCATACCCTCATTACTCTAGAGTAAGGGGGTGTAGAAGACGAATATATGCTTTTAATAAGCAAATAGATGTACTATAATCTTAATAGAGAGAATGAAGATCATATGTAATCTCACTGAGGTGAAATTTGGGCTTTTTCATATACCGTAAGTCACTTTAAGAGCAGAGAGATTAGGTTATCATAATCTAAATTCACAGAAACGTAATTTTAAAAACATTATTCATACTTGATCTCTTCCCTCAGCTATAGTACATATCTCATGAATACTAGCCAGCTATTTTCTATAGACTTCTGCTACCTTAACCAAGACTGTTGTGATGATTACAAAAAGATAAGAGATAACTAGAAACCCATGGTGAAATGTTAAAATATTGAGAATACGTAGTGGCTAAAATCTTCCCAAACAATTTGGTGGTGTCAATACTGTTAGGAAAATATACAACAAGAAAACTGTTCAATGTGAAATGTTAAATAATAAAAGTGAGGGAAAAAAGCAGCCCACTAGCCATACTGTAACAAAATGAAGCTGATAATTAAAACAAAACAAAACAAAACAAAACAAAACAGAACTTTCCAGAGTTTACCCATGTCGGAGACCTTGTATCCATATCCTTGCTGCCTATGATCTCAGGAAGTTCTCTGCAAAACGACAAACTTTACAACATGTAGGTACAATATCCTGAACTAGGGGCATCTGGGTGGCTCAGTCGGTTAAGCATCCAACGCTAGATTGTGCTCAGGTCATAATCCCAGGGTAATAGGATCGAGCACCATGGTAGGCTCAATGCTGAGCATGGAGCCTGCTCAAGATTCTCTCTCTCTATGGGGCGCCTGGGTGGCTCAGTTAAGTATCTGACGCTTGGCTTTGGCTCAGGTTGTCATCTCATGGGTCCTGAGTTCAAGCTTTGTGTCAGGCTCTGTGCTGACAGCAGGGATCCTGCTTGGGATCCACTCTCCATCTCTCTGCACCTCCCCTGCTCACTCTCCCTCTCTCCCAAAACAAATAAATAATTTCCTGAACTACATCCTATGGTTTACATGCTAACATTTTTATAGTATTGCAGAATATAATGTTGCAAAAACCAATCTTCTGACACTTGGCATGTCAATAAGTCAGATACATAAAATTGGTCTATAAAAGTACTAACAAAGAATTATAATTATTCATTCATTAGATAGTTATAGAGTTCTACTATTATGCTCGGCTCTAGAGGTATACAAAAATAAATGTCATGAAGTCTACCTTCAAAAAAGTTGTTAATAGGAAGGTAACATGCATAAACAAATAACCATGAAATCTAAATGAGAAAATGGCTACGTTCGGGAGACTTCACTCACTTTTGTTAGTACTATGTCCTACATCAGGGTAGAAATCAGAATCATTCTTACTAGCACATAATTAAGGTATATTTTTAAGATAAGGCTGATTAATGTTACCAGGCTATAACTTCACATGCATCAAAAATATCAATTATCTTCTCGTTTTATTTGAGCCTTTTCAAATGATATTGTAACATGTTGCACTATACTTCCCATCTCTGCTATCCAGTTAGAGGAAACTATATAATGTGTCTCTAACCCTTTCCAAAGTTCCATTTTCAGTCATTATTTCCACTGTAGTAAGCAGATCTTTAAGATAGCCCCCAGGATTAGCGGCCCCTTGTATACTTCCTTTCCTTTGGGTATATGCAGAATCTGTGCCTATGATGAAATATCATTCCTGTGATTTAGTTATTTACTAGTCTGTTGACTTTAAGTCATTTAAAAGAGAGATGATCTGGGTGGGCCAGACTTAATCAGGTAAGCCCTTTTGAAAAAGGACTGGGTCCTTTCTGAAGTCAGACATTTCCAAAGTTTGAGAGGGGCCATCAAAGGGGTTATAGCACAAAGAACTGCGAGCAGCTTCCAGATGCTGAAGGTGGCCCCGGGCCAATAGTTAGCAAGTCAACCCAGGCTCCAGGCCTATAATTAAAGAAGCTAAAATTTGCCAACAGCTAAGTGAGCTTAAAAGAGTACCTGGACCTCTAAAAAGAAATACGGCCCAACTGAAGACCTGACTGCAGCTTTGTGAGACCCAGAGCAGAGAGTCTGTCCAGGCTTCTGCCCAATAAAAATGGTGAAATAATAAAGATTGCTTTAATTTGCTGAGATTGTGGTCATTGGTTATATAGCTGTGTAAACAACAAAACCTGTTTCCTGCCCTAAAATCAAAAGGTGAAGCCACAGTTTGGCCCCTATTCCTAAAGCAGCTCCTTCAAACTGCCAGAAACTAGACCTTCTTAGCTCATCTCTCCCTTGATGATCCCTTTGTCAGTGTCCCCAAGCTGATTTTGTTTGTTTTGCAGACCAATTGTTCCTTAAGATCTCAGTTGAAAAGCTAAGTGTTGACCACTCTCTCTAAAGGCCACAGATGTCCTAATTTGCCCCACATTTTGATGGTCTTAAAGATCTTTGTCCCTCGAGAATCAGTCAAGCTCTTCCCAGGAGGCTATGTAGCTCCCATAACATGGCAGCTGAGACTTATTATCACTGCCAGAAGGTCCTCATGGCAGCAAGGCGTCTATTTGTATTTTTGTATTTTTGTTGTGCTCCTTCCATGTTGCTTGTGATTGTATAGCCCTGTTTAAACTTGCTGTGTAGTTTCATCTCTAATGTTTTGAGAGTCACTCACTTAAGTATTGGTCTCTCACAATACATTATTAATGCTTTTATTTGTTGTTCTATGTTCTTTTTTTTAAATTAAAAAAAATTAATGTTTATTTATTTTTGAGACAGAGAGAGACAGAGCATGAGCTGAGGAGGGTAGAGAGAGAGCAGGAGACACAGAAACCAAAGCAGGCTCTAGGCTCTGAGCTGTCAGCACAGAGCCCGATGTGGGGCTCAAACTCACAAACTAAGAGATCATGACCCAAGCTGAAGTCGGACACCCAACCAATTGAGCCATGCAGGCGCCCCTGTTCTATGTTCTTTTTATTGCTACTGTTTTTTTGCTGCACTAGTGACAAATCCAGGCCTACATTTTCTCTTTACAGAATCTTAATTTAGGAAGCAGAACTTAAGGAACTGAGAGTACTAAACAAGAGGAAGGAGAAGATGTAGGAAAAAAATTCCAATCTTTCGCTTATTTCTCATCAAATATTTTAAAAGGTCTAATCCAAGCTCCTTCCAAAAAACCAGAGCCTTTTTTTCAAGGGACACCCTCCCCCCAGCCAGCCACACTGTCACATCTGGTTCTCCAAAGCCAGGACTCTACTCCAACTATGTGATTCTTACCCAAGTGCCTCTTTCTTTTCTCCCTCGGGTATCTCACAGCTTTTGTTGAGAAGTCTAGATCTTGCTAGATCTTTTTCTTCTTAAGACCAGTCTTTCCAGTCTTATCTCTTTCTGTTCAATTTTAGGCAGAATTCTGTGTCCCAGAATTACAGCAATCTGATATTTTTCTCAAAAGGAGAGTGGGGCGCGTATGCAGAGAGATTTCTTTGGCAAAACGGTGATGTGTTTTTGCTTGTTTGTTTCTACCCATAGAGGAGTAGAGATTGTTAATAAACTACTCAGGTTTTCTTTTAGCTCTCCCGTCTGGGTAAATTGACTTAAAAATTCAAATTTGAGGGGCGCCTGGGTGGCGCAGTCGGTTAAGCGTCCGACTTCAGCCAGGTCACGATCTCGCGGTCCGTGAGTTCGAGCCCCGCGTCAGGCTCTGGGCTGATGGCTCGGAGCCTGGAGCCTGTTTCCGATTCTGTGTCTCCCTCTCTCTCTGCCCCTCCCCCGTTCATGCTCTGTCTCTCTCTGTCCCAAAAATAAATAAAAAAAAAAAAAACGTTGAAAAAAAATTAAAAAAAAAAAATTCAAATTTGACATTTACAAATGTAGATTTAAAAAAAAAATGTCAAAAAAACAGTATGTAGCTCGAAGGATTCAGGTTTTGAGTCAATGTCTCTGATACGTTCTTCAACACGGTGGGGCTGTCAGTAATGTTTTCATTCAGAAAGTGAGCAAAGTATTTCCCTTTGAATTAGATTTTCACACTGTAATGCTTAGAAACATGAATATATGGACTGTGCCCTCTAGGATATTGGTTGAGAGCCAGTTACCAGGAGGGGCCACAGAGGAATTCTGGCTTGTTATTACATCCTTATTTAGGTAACCCGATTTACCACGGGTTTCTCCAGAAGTCTGAAACTACCAGAGACCTCCCTAACCTGACTTCAGTTGTGAGGTTTTAGTTTGTATTCTCCATGACATTATGTTGATAGGACCAATCGGAGTTTAGAATCTATAGAAGAGAGGAAAAGAAAGAAGATATCCCCAGAACTTATGTACAGCATGGTGATGATAATTACTATATTTGAAAGTTGTTAAGAGGGTATATCTTAAAAGTGCATACCATACACACAAAAAAGTGCCTATGTGGGTTGACAAATCTGTTAACTAAACTGATTATGATAGTCATTTTGCAAGTGACACATAGATCAGTATGTTGTACACTTTAAACTTATACAATATTATATGTCGGTTATATCTCAGGAAAGCTGGGAACAAAACAAAACAAAACAATAGGGTGCAGAATGTTAATCAGCACAAATGGGAAGGATTTACTTTTTTCTTGTCTTCTAAAGGGTTTAACTAGTGGAAACAGATATCACATTCTGCATTTATAATAAAATACATGTTCGTAGATAGGAGGAAATATAACCCCCATGATATTGGTCAAAAAAGAAAAAAAAAAAGAAAATGAAATACCAAAAAGATTGGTCTAATTGTATACAAGGCAATCTAAATATTTTAAATGATGTTTTGTTGTGTTTAAGGCACTGACATTTATACATACAGGTACCTGCATATATGTTTTTAATGTGTGACCTGTACTTATATGTATACATATTTTATGCGTGTGTGATATTGCTCTGTGTATGCAAATTACACACAGGATGGCAAGATACTGTTTACAAAACAAGTAAGCCTGCTGGGTTTAATCACCGCAAACAATAAGTCTCTCTGAACCTGCTGCTAGCAGCTTTTGGGTGTCCTTTATTAGTGGATATATAAAGACCCCTTTGAATTTTTAAAATCCATTGCTGCTGCTTTCCTTACAAGTGTTGTTATAGCAGTATTCTGACTTGACCTACATTCTCCAGATTCCTTTAATATTGTGAAGTTCCCTTTCTTACTACGAAAAAAAAAATGCATCTGGGCAATGGAGTTGGTAGATTAGCAATTGCTTTTTCTTCCTAGGACTATGGCCAAATCTATGTTTTCCTTAAGCATCCCGTTCGGGGCAACACCTCTATGTCTGGGTGAAATAAATCTGCTAGCCTGCGTTTCTCCTCAATTACATAGCTACATCCCACAAAGTGACCTGCTACTGTATCAGCCAGAATGTTTCTTTATGAATTCCAATCTCACTTTTCTCATAGTTCAAAGTGATTGTTTTTAATAGACTTATCATTTTATTTCTTGTGTAGTGACAGTGCAGTGGCAACGATTGGTGTGTGTGTGTGTCTGTCTGAAATAAAACTCTTTCATTCACTGTTCAGTGTTTTCAACATTGCCCACAAATCGAAAGCAACCTGTGCTTGCAGCAGTAATCACTATTTCTAGAATCTGGCTCTGTTTGTGTGACTGCCTCTTCATTTTGGGCTCTAGCCAGTTCTTTCGTTAAAAAGTCTTCTTGTTTGGATTATCCTTCCATAAATAGATATACTTGCATCCTGTTTCCTAACCTACAGATGTCTAATTTTTACTCAGTAGTGAGTCTTTTAAGAAGTCTTTTTCTTTCTTCCTGTCTTTAGCTGTTCCAGTTCAGATCACTACAACCAAGAACCCCCAAATCAGATAGTTGCCAGGTCTCTGTAAAGAGGCAGCCAAGAATATGAAGAGCAAATTAGTAGCCAGAAAAACCTGGATATATTTTCACTGCCGGATATTTGTCAGACTTGGGAAAGTTACTTATATCAACTTGCCTCATTGATCTCATTCATAAAGTAGGCACGGTGAATCCCTATCTTGTTTCAATTATGACATTATGAAAAGAAAATACATAATAAAAAGTTATAAATGGGAAGCATAATACAGCTAGAAAAAAGCTAGACAGTAGTAGAAGGCAAAGACCTTAGAATTATAGTGAGAAGACCTATAGAGAATTTGGAGCCCATCCTCTATAGGTCTGTTGTATTTTTGCCCCTTTTTGAGCAGAAACGATGACTCCATTTATACAAGAGAATCTTTCTAAGGATGTATATATAGCAAACAACCCTAGAAGATAGAGTATCTCCTTTTGAGAAAATAACAGGTTTGTTTAATGTCCAGTATAATAGAGATGTCTCCTTGTGGGAAAATCAGGCTTACTGACCATTATAAAATATTTGGCTCCCCTAAGACTGAGGCTTCTCTCCTATAACACAGTACATTGAAAGAATACGTGTCATCTGACCCTCTTCATGTCACTGTGGAAATTGGAACTCTGCAAAACTGCTGATACTCTGGCTACTGCTAGTGCTCTAAGTAATCCTTTTTTTTTTCTCTGACCCAGGAGTCTCCAGACTTCCGCCAGCATCTATGAAGGTGTGGCAGGCCTACTTAATAGCTGGTAAGCAGTTAAACTTCCAAACATTCAGCTCTTGGCTGACCGACCAGAAGGCCTAACCTCAACTGCAGTATTTATGATGACAATTAAAACAACTCACTTAAAATGATCAGATTTCAGGTTTTTTCATATTATGGTACAGGGAACTCAGCCTAATACTTTCTTTTTTAAAAAAGTTTTTTAAATATTGTATTTATTTTTGAGAGAGACAGGCAGAGTAGCAGTGGGGAAGGGGCAGAGAGAGAGGGAGACACAGAGTCTGAAGCAGGCTCCAGGTTCTGAGCTATCTGCACATAGCCTGATGCAGGGCTCAGACTTGTGAACCGCAAGATACGACCTGAGCCAAAGTTAGATGCTTAACCGACTGAGCCACCTAGGCACCCTTAGCCTAATACTTTCTAAATTACATCAAGCATTAAAGACCATGGTCCCAGAAATGGAATGGCTGACAAATGGGGGAAGAGATGAAAAAAAAAATGGAGTTGTATTTATTGAATTTTATTTTTGATGGAGTAGTTGCAGTATCATTTAGTACCTATGTGACCTAGGGAAGTAGGTCAGTATGTTAATAGTTAATATTAATGCTAACATTAAAGATTTCTAATTGAATATCTCATACAGTTTATGATAAGAGCAAGATTCAGACTTAATCATATCACATATTTATTCATAAGATGGCACACAGAGTCACAAAAAGTATATTATGTATTTTATAACTTCCCTGAACTCTGCTTTTTTTTTGCCCTAATAGCACCTTGCATGAAAGTATTTCCAAAAAATTGCAAAGATATTTTAGTGGCACGATTCATCCTATAACATGATCAAGTTCAGATAGCAACGATGCTCAGAGTAGAAGGTGAAACAGAAGGAGGAAACTGAAAGAACAGATGATACCAATAAGAAAAATAGCAAAATGGCATATCTAAATCCAAGCCTATCAATACATTATTTAAACACCACAATAAGGCCAAGATTATGATATGGATAAAATGCCAGCTCCCAACTATGTATTGCCAAAAAGAAACCACTTTAAATATAAAAGCAGAAATAAGTTAAAAGTAAAAGTGCATCAGAATAACACAAATCAAAAGAAAGCTCAATTACTTATATAAAAGTCAAGGTAGATTTCAAAGCAAAGAATAATACTAGGAATAAAGAAATTTGCTTCATAGTGATAAAGGGATAGAAAGTCAAGAAACCTCATCCAGAGGACTTAGCGATCCTAGATGCTTAGGTGGCTAACAACAGAACTTCAAAATGCATTAAGTAAAAATTGTAAAACTGAAAGTAGACATAAACAAATCTCTAATTATTACTGAAGACTTACACACTCTTCTCAGTAATTAGTATCACACATAAACAGAAAATCAGTTAGGATATGGCATCCCAAAACAGCGCTATCAGCAAAGACCCAATTATGACATTTTTAGGACTCTCCACTCAATAGCAGCAGAATATACATGCTCTTCACATGAACATAAAACATTTTCCGAGGTAGACTATATTTTGGCTCATACAATAGGTCTCCATAACATCTAAAAGTATTCAACTAATAGAAAGTATGTTATCAGATCACAGTATGTCAATTCTCTGTAAACTGATTTATAGATGCAATGCAGTCTCAATCAAAATCCCAGCAGTCTTTGTGGAAAATAACAGCTAAATTGGTTCTGAAATTTTTATGGAAATACAAAGGAGCTGGAATCATCAAAAAAGGTCAAAAAGAGAAAAGATAGTTGGAAGACTTGTACCCTTTAACTTCAAGACTTATATAACTACAGCAATGAAAGAAGCGTGCTGTTGGTGTAAAGATAATCAAAAATATCAATGGAATAGAAAAGAGAGCCCAGAAATAGACCCACACTCATATGATAAATTGATTTTTGACAGAGGTATCGAGTAATTCAATAGGAAATACGTAATCTTTTCAAAAAGTGGTGCCAGAATCTTTGAATAGTCACACAGACAAAATGAATTTTAGCCCTTCCTTCACACAGTATAAAATATTAATTTAAATGATTAATAGATCTAAATATAAAAGCTAAAGTGTATTTCTAAATTCTAAAAAGATTTTTTAGTGTAAAATCTTCGTGACCTTAAGTTTGGCAAAGACTTCCTAAGTAGATACCAAAAGCACAAACTCTAAAACAATAAAAAAATAATAATAATAATGATTCACTAGATTTCCTAAAAGTTAAAACTTTTTCTTTTAAAAGGAAAACACTATTAAGTAAAAGAAAATCTCAGCTACAGATTGGGAAAAAAGTAATTGCAAAATACACATCTGGCAGATTTTTTTTTTTTTAATCTAGATTATTGTAGCAAACTCACAAGTGATAGTAAGACCAAAGACCCAATTTAAAATAGCCAAAGATTTGAATGGTAACCTCACCAAAACTGAGGTTGACAAAATAGGTGAAGGTAGTCAAAGGTACAAACATCCGGTTCTAAGGTAAGTAGGTACTGCGGATGTAATATACAACATAATGACTCTAGTTAGCAATACTGCATTACAGATTTGAAAGTCCATAAGAGGAAATCCTTTTAAAGTTCTCATCACAAACAACAACAACAACAACAACAAAGAAAAAAACACTTGTAACTGTGTGTTGTGGTAAATGTTAACTGAACTTACAATAAACGTTACTGAACATTAAGTAAAAATTGATAAAACTGAAAGTAGACATAAATAAATCTCCAATTATAATTGAAGACTTACACACTCTTTTCAGTAATTAATATTGCAAGAAAACAGAAAATCAGTTATATTTATATATATATAAATGCATATATAAATATTTTATATTTATTTTATATTTATATAAATATATAATTTTTATTTATAAAATATTTATATATGCATTTATATAATATGTAATATATTACATATATAATATACATTCATATAAAATATAAATATATATTATATATACATATTATAAATTATATAAATATTTTTATATAAATATTATCCATCGTGATTACATATATAATATATAAACATAATACAATAATATATATAATCACAATGTTGTATACCTAAAACGAATACAATGTTATGTCAACTGTATCTCAATATTTAAAAAAAAAAATTAAAAACTTAAAAAATCTATATAGTCAGCAAACAATGACAAGAAAATGTATGCTATATTATTAGTTATTAAGGAATGCAAATTAAAGCCACATTGAATTTCTACTACACATTTAATATCTTGACTAAAATTTTAAAAGTTGAACATATAGTGTTAGAAAGCATTTGGAATAACTGAAAACCTCATATGCTGCTAGCAGGAATATAAAATGGTACATTTGTAAACCTTTGGCAATTTCTTAAAAAGTTAAACACACTCCTGCCTTAATATCTAGAATGTCTAGCAGGTTTTATCCAAGAGAAATAAAAGCATATGTCCATAAAAAGTGTTTCGCATAATGCTCTTAGCATATTTGCAGTAGTCTTAAAATGCGGGGGGGGGGGGGATAAACAAAGACACAGCATCTATCAACAGATAAAGGAATAACTAAATTTTGTTATATTCATACTGTAGAATATTATTTAACAATAAACAGAATGAACTATTGATATATGCAATGGACATAGATTAACTTCAAATAACTATACAGTGAAAGAAGACATACAAAGAAATGCTATATGATTCTATTTTTATGAAATTCTAGAATATTCAAAATGACCTACAGTGACAGAAGAAGATGAGTGATTATCTGGGGACGAAGATGTGTGAAAGCAGTGGGAAAATACTGAGAGGGGCTGGAGGAAGTGATTACAAAGTGGCATCAGTGATGCTAATGAGGTGCATTTATGCCAGTGATGTACAAGTTCATTATCATCATTGTACACTTTACATTGTACGCTTTCAATATATACAATTTGTTGTAGCCAATTATATCTAAAGCTGTACCAAAGGGGAAAAATTATGTCTGTGGACATAAATCCTTGTCAGAATCAAGTATATCACACTCTGAAGTATATTGGCTCCTGGGCTATCTAGATTCTCTTATACTGCTCATTCAAGAATGAAGGGAACTTAAACATTGTTGGTGAGAATGTCAGTTGGTACAGCTACTATGGAAAACAGTATGGAGGTTCCTCAAAAAATTAAAAATAGAAATACTGGGGTTCCTGGGTGTCTCAGTCGGTGAAGCATCTGACTCTTGATTTCGGCCCAGGTCATGATCTCATAGTTCACGATTTCAAGCCCTGCATCAGACTTTGCACTGACAGCATGGAGACTGCTTGGAATTCTGTTTCCCTCTCTGCCCCTCTCATGCTCATGTGATCCCTCTCTCACGCTCTCTCTCAATAAATAAATAAACATTAAAAAACTAGAAATATCATTTGATCCAATAATTCCACTACTGGGTATTTATAACCCCCCCAAAAAAACCCACCAAAACCCTAACTAGAAAATATATATGCTCCCTTGGGGTGCCTGGGTGGCTCAGTCAGTTGAACATCTGACTTTGGCTCAGATCATGATCTCATGATTTGTGAGTTTGAGCCCTGCATCGGGGTCTGTGCTGACAGCTCAGAGTCTGAAGCCTGCTTCAGATTCTGTGTCTCCCTCACTCTCTCTGCCGTGCCCCGATCGTGCTGTGTCTCTCTGTCTCTCTCTCTCTCTCTCAAAAATAAATAAACATTAAAAAATTTGAAAAAAGAAAAAAAATTATATACACCCTTATAATTCTTGCAGCATTATTTACAATAGCCAAGATGGAGAAGTAACCTAAGTGCTCATCAGTAGAAGAATAGATAAGGAAGATGTGGAACACACACACACACACACACACACACACACACAGGAATATTACACCGCCATAAAAAGGATGAGTTCCTGTCATTTGCAACAACATGGATGGATCTAAAAGGTATTATGCTAAGTGAAATAAGTCAGACTGAAAAAGACAAATACCATACGATTTCACTCATATGTGGAATCCAAGCAAATGAATAATCAAACAAAAAACAGACACGGACCAATGAATACAGTGAACAAACTGATAGTTGCCAGAGGAAAGGGAAGTAGGGAGATGGGCAAAATGAGTGAAGGGGAGTGAGAGATGATAGCTTCCAGTTATGGAATAATTAAATCATAGGAATAAAAGGCACAGCATAAGGAATATAGCCGATGGCATTGTAATGTCACTGTATAGTGACAGATGGTAGGTATACTTGGGGTGAGCACAACATAATGTAAAACTTGTGGAATCATTATGTTGTACACCTGAAACTAATTTGACATTGTGTAGCATCTATACTCAAAAAAAAACCAAAAACATATATATATATATATATATATATAGAGAGAGAGAGAGAGAGAGAGAGAAAGAGAGAGAGAGAGAGAGAGAGGGATAACAACAAATTGCAGTGCATGATCCCAAAGTAGAACATGGATTGGGAGGAAAAAAATGCTGTAAAAAACATTTTTAGGATAAGTGGAAAAATTTTAATATGGCCTGGATAATAATCTTGTATTACTAATTTTTTTTTTTTTTAAAACGTGAAGTATGTCCAATGTTATTCACATAAGTTAACGGACGCTCTAGGGCTGTCTTGAGATCAAGAGAGCTGAAGCATTTGTAGAATTTTTGAGCCATCTCTAAAGTATGATATTCAAATTAGAAGCTTTCAATTGATATCTGACCACCCCTTGGATAAGTATTCTCTCTTAGAAAAACTAACCATCCCTACTTTACAGATTAAACTTAGCAGGCACACGCGCATGTGTGAGCACACACACTAATATGTATATATCCATGTACAATAAATTATAAACAACAAGATCACTCATTACTTATTTTAGCCTTGCTTTTCACCTCAGTAAAAGCAATGATATCATTTACATTGCTTTGAAGATCAAGAGACATATGTATATAAAGGAAAAAGCATGAATCATAGTAAGTATGCAGGACTTATTTAATGTAGACTAAACTTCTTTACTATAGCGAAGAAAAATCATCTCATGGAATATCCTCTTGCTGACTTTGCCAGTTCTAGGAGTTTCAGCAGTTGTCAAGGGATTGCTTCTGTAACTTCAATGGGGACTATTAATAATCAGGAGAGGTATGAAAGTCTTTTCTCCCCAACTCCCATTCTCCTTTTCTCTGACTTGACAGAGAGAGAGTACTGCTTCTATTATACTATGTTCAAAAGGAGATAATAGAGGCCATTTATTTTTATAGCCTAGTGGTTTTCAGCCTGACTGAATATTAGAATCAAATGAGGACTTTTTTAAATGCCTGTAACTGTCCCCATCTTAGACCGTAGAATCTCCGAGGGTGTGGTCCAAGGATCAGGCTTTTAAAAAGCATCCTGAGCATTCTAATGTCTAGAAAAGAGTGAGAATGATCAAGTAACACAGTTTCTTAAGAACTTTACTACTTTACTAAATTAGTACTCCAGAAACTCCATGAAATTAGAAATTTATTCCAGATATATATGTGTATAATATATATACATATAGAAGATATATACACACACACCTTTACCTAGAATAGCAAAGATACATGCATAGATGCCTACATTGTAAAAAGAACATAGTCAAATAAAAAGTGAGATTTTTAAATGAGATTTTGAATCACTCTTTCCTGCCAGTAAATAGTTATTTTCCTGACATGTTCTTTCACTTTTGACTCTCTGCAAACTACCTATGTATTATAAAGAGTTGACATAGCCCATCTGATCACTTTTTGACTGTGTGCTTTAAAGCATTTATTAAATTTATTAAGCTGTGCTTACTGTGAGTACATCAAACCCCAAACTAAAATTAAATCAAGATGAATCAAACCTGGGGACTGGTAGCAGATGCTAGCCATCCCACTTAATTGTCTAACAGCATATGCAAAGAGACCATCTCCAAGGCAACTGAGACATAGAACCACACAAAGATTTGATTTTGTTGATCGAAGTCAACACCTTGAATTGCACAATGAAGGAAAAAAAAATAAAAAAGAAGCCATTCCACAGGATAGGCTAGTGTCGCTTAGTGTGAAATACAGTAATCAAGACGTGTAGAAATTACCATGGTGTGCTGAGGCTTAAAGCTCAGATTAATGCTGGGGCTTGTGCTATTGATAAACAGACTGAACCCTACCCAGGATGGCAAAAATACATAGATATATGTGTATGATATAGATATAGATATTCTTTTATATATATACATATACATATATATGTATATAATATATATACGTGTGTATATATATATATATATATATGAGACAATTCTGTTATTTAAAGTATCTACATAGAACTTTGGTCTAAAGACAGTGTCCATTGTTCACTGGTTGTGAAGATATGTACTCTCAGTCTCAGCGAGGTGAATGACTGCTCTCAAAAGTTAGGAGCACTATGAATTTCCCTTATAAAGAGGCAAAAACAAGCAGAGTACTATTTAAAAACAAATCGCCAGTCACAACATAAGAGGAAGACAAGGTCCAGTTCATTATACAATGGAGAACTGCAAATGAAAGGATATACTGAGACACGATCATTACTTCAGTCTGCAAAGAAGAATGATTTACTTAAAATCCAACCTTTCAGGATTCCTCTCTATAAGAGATTGTCGTTAAACATGTAGTCTGCAACTTGGCTATAATATCCTGTACTTTATCATCGCCCGTTAGAGGCTGATGCAAACCACTTAAAAGTCTAGTTCCTTGAAATTCACAATCGTGTATTGAGCTCTTGATCCCGAGAGTTAATTTGGATTGGTTTCATCTAGTGGTGCCTGAGTGGCACAGCCAGTTAAGTGTCTGACTCGATATCAGCTCAGGTCACGATTTCATAGTTCCTGTGATTAAGCACCACGTCAGGCTCTGCACTGATAGTATGGACCCTGCTTGAGATTCTCTCTCTCCATCTCTGTCCCTCTCTCTCTGCCCCCCACCCCAAAATAAATAAATAAACTGTAAAAAACATTAATGAATTGGTTTCAGCTACTTAATTCTCTCCTGGCCTAAGCTGGCCTCATTTATTCATCTGTGGTCAGCTCTTGGTCAGCTAAATAGATCTGTTTCCGGAGGTTGACTGAATGATGGCTGAGTAACAGGGGCCACTGGGCCACATGCCCTCTCTCATACAACAATCTAATATGGTCTCATCTACATGACAAAATGTTCCAAAAGCATCAGGTACAAATGCTTTCCAAGTTGACCCAGGCTTCCTACTTGCCAGTTTCCTTATGGCTGAGGCCAGTCACATGACCAGTGCAGATTCATGGGGTGGAGGAGACTCCATTTCTTTCTTTTCTTTTAATTTAATTTTTTATTTTTTTTTTAATTTACATCCAAATTAGTTAGCATATAGTTAAACAATGATTTCAGGAGTAGATTCCTTAATGCCCCTCACCCATTTAGCCCATCCCCCCTCCCACAATCCTTCGAGTAACCCTCAGTTTGTTCTCCATATTTATGAGTCTCTTCTGTTTCATCCCCCTCCCTGTTTTTATATTATTTTTGTTTCCCTTCCCTTATGTTCATCTGTTTTGTCTCTTAAAGTCTTCATATGAGTGAAGTCATATGATTTGTGAGACTCCATTTCTTAACGAAAGAAAAATTGTGATCATTTACCATTCACATTATTTCCACGTGCAAATTACTTTATCTCCCGAGACTCAAAATTCCCATTCAGGCTTGGAGTCTAGGATCAAATGACACATTTCAAGTCCTGTTGCAGTGCTCTTCATCTAAGAAAACCTATGCACTTCCCACAATCTAAGTATATTAAATATCTCTCTCATCCCTGATAATCCTGCGCTTATATTTATTTTTCATTGCCCATGGTCGATTTTTTGTTATCTGAGTTTTCCTTCTGGAATGAGTGCAAGAGCAGGGTCAGTATTTCATATATGTCTGCATATACGATCCTAATCATTACTTTCATATGGGCATGTTCTATAAACATTTTTTTGAATTCCAAATGAAGAAATGATTGAATAAATGAATGACAAAGTTCATAGCCTGATGATGGAAGAAGGTATTCTTTATATAATCTGAACTAGGCTATTTTTTGCGAGACTAATCTAAAGTTGAGCTTTATGGATTCACAAAGAGGCAAAAGTTCAACATGACAGTATCCAAATGAATCTCTAATAAGTGAGTATCATGTCATTTTTCAACCTTGGCTGTCACTGCCTGATAACTCAGAAATTATACATAAACTCATAGGCATAAGAGGAAAGAATTGGGTCAATTCAGAAAATATCAAAGGTCCAACTTGCAACTTCTGATTTCTAGAGGTTTTCTATCGTCTTGATGTTATCTATCAGATCATTTTGGCCATTTGGTTTTGTACAAAGTGTAAACAAATACATGCGAGTAACAGTAAATCTTTTTGTCTTTACACCTCTGATATTTGAAATCAGTAGAGTCCAAAAGACTAAGGTTTATTTAAAATCTAAAAAAGAGATTACAAACTTAAAAACAACTCTATATAGGTATTTTTATTGTAGAGCATTGATGGGCTTTGTTTTGTGCATCAATTTATATTTATTATTGCTACCGATGCTTTTACTGTATAAAGGCATCTTTATAAGTGGGCATATTTGTATGTCTCTGTGTTTCTTATTTCTGCATTCCTATATTATTTTGGTATTTCTATGGTGACATACAGGACTGTATATACATCTGCATAATAGAATTAAAGTATCTTTGTATACACTGTGTGTAAACGTGTTTCTTGTATATGCACGGGCTTGTCAAGGGATTGGGAGAGGTTCAGAAGATGACTTTATATGAGCATTTCAAAATTATATGGCTATAGTGTAGTTTGTAGCATGAGTCTACTTATGTGAGGAACATATATGTGGATGTACCTATAGACCCTCTATATCTGCCCTTAAAGCAACTATTTAGCTCAGTTAAGACATCTGGCTACTGGAAATTTTTCAATTTTATTTATTTTAAAATTTAATTTAATTTATTTTATTTCTTTTTAAAAGTATTAAGATAACTAGTGGAAAAAAAATTCTGGAGTCCGTCAGATTAGTGTTCTAATGGTTGCTTTACCATTTCTCAGTAGCCTCGAGTGAACTATTTACCAGATGTCGGTGACTTAGCACCACACATAAAATAGTTTTGTTAGATGGTTTCTAAATGCATACCTGCGGTGAATACTGGAACTACCACTAACTGTATATGCGACTTTGGACAAATCATATCCCTGAACTTCTATTTTTTTTTCATTTGTGCAATGACTATACTAATACCTACTGACTCAAGTGGGTGACAATGACATAAAATAAAATCATGTAAGGATTGTGTGAAATGCATTTGCTTAAAGTAGGGCACAGTGTTTGGCATGTGAATGATGCTGAATAAATCTAAATAAGTACACTTCTTGTAAAGAGTAGTGTAAAAGAGAGAATGTATATAAGGTTACAGTATTACTTTATTTGTATTGTTTGTACAAATACAAACAATATCCATTTTTGTACTGTACTAATCATAATTCATTTTTGTACTGTTCAGATTTTGTATTATACCAATTATTTTTGTTTGAACCTATACAAACAAAAGTCTACTATGGAATACCAGGAAATAAGAGATAAAGTCTTTTCAAAATATTCACCTTCAAAATTCATTAAAGAGATTTTTATTTTAATTTAACATGCACAGAGTGGTACATGTGTTACCAGTGATGAACCTACATTGACGCACACTAATATTATTTTTTTCATTTTTAAGTTTTGGATTTCTTCACACTTAACAAGATAAGTCCTTTCCATTTTCCCGCCTTATTTGCCAAGACTAGCTTCTCCACTACGGAAGATAAACATTAAGGCACTCAGAATATTTACATTGATGAATTATCAGTTAATATTTCGTAAGTTTCCTTAAAAATTCTGTGTGTCAAAACAGCTAATTAGGAAACATAGATATTGACAGAGATGTATGATTTGTTGGTATAAGACATAAGCATATTGGATTAATTCCCAATTGGTAGCATACTTTGACTTTCTTCCTGGTATTTTTCAAACTCATTTGGGAAGATAGTCTAAGCACTTTTTCCCACTTCATATATAGTCTCCTTTTTCTGGTTCCATTTTAATTAGCCAGCTAGATTTTTTTAAGTGGATAATTTATACATCAAACTCTCATGGACTGTTTACCCTACTCTATTGTACTTTCCCATCTCCTTTAATGTACTCTCACAACTGGATTTTATTCATCATAGTAAGTACTATTTCTTTTCTTTTCTTATTTATTTATTTATTTATTGAGAGAGAGAGAGAGAGAGAGAGAGAGAGAGAGAGAATCCCAAGCAGGTTCCACACTGTCAGCACAGGGCCCAATGCCCCTCATGGGATTTGAAAGGTGCCATGCGACAAGGAATGTTAGCAGCCAGTAGAGGCTAAGAGACAGCAATAAACAAACAAACAAACAAAACCTCCGTTCTTTTTTTAAGACAAGGCTGCTGAATTTGACCAGCGGACTAAATGAACATGGAAACAAATTCTTCCAGTATATCTAGTTAAGAACCTAGCCTGATTGAAACCTTGATCTCAACCTTGTGATGCCCTTAGGGAGAGAACCTGGTTGAGCCCATGTAAGCTTTTGACCTATATAACTGTGAGATAACAAACATATGTTGGTTTAAGCTGCTAGTTTCTGGTAATCTGTTGCCTAACAATACAAAACGAATGCAGTCTAATTCAATCATTTTCAAGATTTTTGGAGCAGACCCTACTTTCCAAATGAAATCTTTGTAGAAAGACAGTATATAAACCTTCTATAAATAGCATTTCTCAGATTAAAAAGGAGGCATATTCTACATGTCATCAAGGGCCCTCACTTTATCCCATATAGCGCCATCACTGAACCTCAGAAATCTTCAGAAGTCCAGGAGAATCCTTGACCACTAAAGTGAGTATTATTTGAGTCTGGAATACCAGAGCCAAAGAGTAAGGAGTTTCACATTAAGTTTCTTCCTCTGTTCCTGATACAGGATACAAATAACTCTCAATTAGCCTCCTGGATTTATCAAAGTCTAGATGCACAGCTTTTACCTATATCTTTAAAAAACCTTCCTACATCCAAATTCTGGAAAGAGCCCTGTGTACTTCTTGAACTAAACAGAAAATAGCCTACTGCTAGTTCTAAACTTCTTTTGGGCTCAAATTGAAGGAAAACATAAGAGAAAGCATGTGATGGCATATATCCCATTGCAGTGATTTCTTGCCAGCTACAGATCATGCAAAAATAAAAATCTTCCCACACACTTCCAGAAAGCAATGGACCTTTTTATGAGTGAATTTCATCATTAAGAACAAAACAAAACAAAATACTGAACAGCTATGCTGTAGCAGAGAAATCAACTCTTTGAACAAAGGATCCTCAAGAAAACAGATTTCTTGAGAAAGAAACCAATTGTGAGAACTTAAAATTCTTTTCAATTGAAACACTGTGACATGCCTTCTAAATGATATTCTGAGGAATGTCTGAGAAGGATCATCTATTTTTACACAAATTACTGGGTCAGTTATTAGCTTTTGACGTTTATTGGCAAATAGTCTCTATGCTGAATTCGTACATGCAGAATTTCTGTTTCCACGCACAACGTACTATTCTATTTCCTTTTCACTGAAAGATATTGGTCGAGCTTTTAAAACAGAAGTTCTTGGCAACAGATAATCAACTGAATATATTTTGGGGGATACTTTTCCTGTATGATAGAACATTGCGGCCGAGCAAAACACAGGGCTTGCTTTGGCAGAAGTATGGCTGGTACCTCTGTATGAATGTTTGTTCAGACTGTTTTTTGTTTGTTCATTTTTGGTTTTGTTTTTAAGTATTCCTAGTAGAGCTTCAAGCAACGACTACTCATTTGTTTGGGATGTTTTTAATAAGATCCGTGTGAGTAATATCGCTTCTAAATACATGATCTTTCTGTATGCTGTTAACAATATTTGAAGTAGATTAAATACCGCATACTCATTTTGCTTGGTTTGGAAATACTAGGACAAAAAGCAAATGAACAAAAACCTTAAATAAATAAAAAAGACTGAGTATCCGGCCTAGTGCATTCTTCTGGGTTATCTGGTTCTATGTTTCTGTTATTGTCTTTGAATTCTACAACTCTAAGCTTTTGGGGAAACACACACACACACACACACACACACACACACACAAAACAAACAAAAAAAAACAACTGACAGCAATGTCAATTGTGCCACACAAATGAGTTTTATCCAGTGAATGTAGTTGATCCTTGCCCTGTGGATGTTGACCAGTTTTGCATCTAATTTGCAAATTCATTTTACCATTCCTGATTGCCTAACACATGTGTGATTCAAATTCTCCTTTGAATCAGTTGTAGTGTCTTATTGGTTTCTTCATTAATTAATATGTTCATGTCTCTTCTGTTGTTGCATAGCATTACCACAAACATAGCACAAAAACACGAATGAATTACTGCACAGTTTCTGTGCATCAGCAGTCTGGGCATGGCTTAACTGGGTCCTCAGATAATCACGATATGGCTCAGGTTGTGATCTTATCTAAGGCCCAGGGTCTTGTTGCAAGTTCCCTGGGTCACTTGCAGAGCTCAGTTTCTTGTGATTATAGGACTGAGACACCCCAAATCCTACAGACCTCGTGCTGCTCCCTGTCATGTGGCCCTCTCCACAACATGGCAGTTTGCTCCTTCAAGGCCAACAGGGAAAGGTCTTTGCTGCTTCTACTCCCTCTAATTTCCTCCATCCTAGTACTTGAGGTCTGCTTTTAAGAGGGTTCATCTAGTTAGGTCAGGCCTACCCAGAATATGGAAGTCAGAGTGAAGAGTTATAACATGCACCAGAGCTCCAGAAAGAGAAAATAAAAAGACATTCTATTAAGAGGTAATGGCTGTGGGGCACCTGGGTGGCTCAGTCAGTTGAGCATCTGACTCTTGATTTTGGCTCAGGTCATGATCCCAGGGTCATGGAATTGAGTCTCACGTTAGGCTCCATGGACCCTGCTTAGGATTCTCATTCTCTCTCTCTCTCTCTCTCTCTCTCTCTCCCTTTGCTCCTCTCCCGCACTTGTGCTTTCTCTCCCTCTCTAAAAAAGAAAAAAAAAAAAAAGAAGTAATGGTTGAAAATTCTCCAAGGCTGTTGAATGCACCAATGCTCAGGTCCAGTAAATTCCAAGTGAGACAAAAGGAAAAACATATTTTTTCACATAATATTCCATATGGTAAAACTTAGGAACTCAAAAGAATATAAGATGGTTTGAAATTCAGCCAACAAAATATAAATTAACTACCACAAATAGATTTCAAAGTAACTTCTCTATATAAACAATGGAAGTCAGAAAACAGTGGAATAAAATCTTTAAGACTCAAAGTAATTTCTGGCAACTAACTTTACACCAAGCAAAATTATCCTTTAAAAGTGAAGGTGAAATATGGGGGCACCTGGGTGGCTCAGTCGGTTAAGGGTCCATCTCTTGATTTCTGCTCAGGTCATGATGTCAGTTTGAGAGATAGAGCACTGTGTCAGGCTCTGGGCTTTCAGCACAGAGTCTGCTTGGGATTCTCTTCCTCTCTCTCTCTCTCTCTCTCCCTCCCCCGCCCTGCTCATGTGCACATGCACTCTCTCTCTTTCTCAAAATTAAGTAAATAAACATTAAAAAAATTTTAAAATGAAAGTGAAATAAACACATTTTTGGACAAACATTAGCCAAAAAAAGTTAACCTCAACTAATGGTGACTAACAACAGTTCTAAAGGAGGTATTTCAAGAAAAAGGAAAATGACTCCCCAGTGTAGACTGAATTACAAAAAACATAAATGGATAAAAATAATAATAATTGGACAAATCTAAGCCATTGGAAATACGAAATTATAAAATGGCTAATTTAGAGTGATTTGGTATAAATAAACTAGAATTAATATACTGAACAGTGAAAGAATATATACAGGGTAAGTCTTTTTTTTTTTTAAATTTTTTTTTTTTTTAACATTTATTTATTTTTGAGACAGAGAGAGACAGAGCATGAACGGGGGAGGGTCAGAGAGAGGGGGAGACACAGAATCGGAAGCAGGCTCCAGGCTCTGAGCTGTCAGCACAGAGCCCGACGCGGGGCTCGAACCCACAGACTGTGAGATCATGACCTGAGCTGAAGTCGGCCGCTTAACCGACTGAGCCACCCAGGCGCCCCAGTTAATTTTTTTTTATGTTTACTTTTTTTTTGACAGAGAGAGAGAGACAGGACATGAATGGGGGGGAGGGGCAGAGAGAGAGGGAGACACAGAATCTGAAACAGGCTCCAGTCTCTGGGCTGTCAGCACAGAGCCGGATGCGGGGCTCGAACTCACAGACCGCAAGATCATGACCTGAGCCGAAGTCGGACGCTTAACCGACTGAGCCACCCAGGCACCCCTGATATCATAATTAAAAAGAAAAACATTATCAGAAATTAATGATATCACTACCTAGTGATTAAAAAGTTCAATTTACCAGGAAGTTACCATTTTAAACATGTATGTACCTAATAGTGTAACTTCAAAATATGTAAAAATAAATAAATAAATAAATAAACAAACAGAGAAGAAATTGACAAATCTGTTACTAGAGAGATTTTATCACACCTCCCATGTTGATCTTATCTTACGACATAAAGCATGTCTTAATAAATCTCAAAGAAATGAAATAAAATCAATGTGACCCTTGTATACATCCTACCCTCCCCACTCCAACCATTCTCCAGGGTTTGGGGTGAGGCGAACAATGTTCTTTATCAGTAATATATAAATTCAGGTAGATAAAAAGGAGGAGAGGAAATGGTGGGTGAGATACCTATTGCTTTGTGACACTCTGAAACTATGTCAAACTAATTATTCTGGTCCATGAGCCTCTCATAGTTCAACTCTGCTTTCCACTCTGGCCTCCACTGTAACCACTCCTTCTTGATGTTTCCTTGCTCTAGTCTTGTGATTTACTTGGAGTTCACAAGTATGCACCATATGTGTTAAAGTTTAGCTCATCTTCTGGACTCTTTTTCTCTTTTGAAATCCATTTCAAACATCGTATTTTATGGAAAAAAATTTCCTGAAACTTTTCTGAAAATGTATTTAACTTCTCACCTGAGTTCCTCAGCTGCTTGGTGCATTCTTTTTCTATTATAATATTCCAGTTGTTTGTTTACTTTCCCACTTCTGTAGTGAGAGGAAAAAATACCTGATAAATGATCTTACAGAACAGGGACCAGGATGGTATCTTTCAAAACAAATCAACTCTTTCTTCAACTCCCATAGAACATGGTACCAACCACCTAATTCAAAATCACCAACCTTACCAAACCTTTCTTTTTACTCTGTTATATTTTTAATATGTAAAGTTTTATCATTGTGCTGTTCTAAAGTAGCATTTCTCAACTGGGGGTAAATTTTCCCTCTTTGGATATTTGGCAAAGTTTGAATACCTTTTTGGTTGTCACAACTGGAAGGATACTACCGGTATCTAATGAGTAGAGGCCGGGGATGTAGCTAAATATTGTATAATGGGGGCACCTGAGTGGCTCAGTCGGTTGAGCCTCCGATTTCCACTCAGGTCATGATCTCGTGGTCCGTGAGTTCGAGCCCCGCGTCAGGCTCTGTGCTGACAGCTCAGAGCCCGGAGCCTGCTTCGGATTCTGTGTCTCCCTCTCTCTCTGCCCCTCCCCTGCTCATGCTCTGTCTCTCTCTGTCAAAAAAAAAAAAAAAAAAAAATTAATTTTTTTTAAACATTGTATAGTGGATAAGAGAAATCTCTACAAAAAAATATTATCCAGCCCAAAATGTCAGTCAATAGGGCTACTGTTGAGACACCCTTTTCTAGAGTGAAGGATATGCCTCCCTAAAGGCAGTATCCATATCTATATGTCTAAATAGAATATCTAAATCGATTTCTTTGAATGATTAAATGCATTTTATTTTTTCAGTATATGCTATTTTTATATAGTTGTATAAATAAAAGTTCCATTTTCTTTTTCAAAGGACACTGAAACAGAATTTTCTCTAGAATATTGCATCTTTAATTTTCTAGATGTGTGTGACCTATTCCTTTTATAAAGGCTAAAATTTAGTTTTAAAAGTTAATTTGGAAATTAGCATCCAAGATGACTTCATTTGTTTCAAAACAGAAAAAGAAATACTTAAGGTGTCTCTCAGAGATTTTTTATAACATCACGTGAATGAAAATTAATTAGTACTTTGTTCCTACACCAGCCTTTCTTTTGTAAGCTCTAAGTAGATACCATTTCTTCTACTAACCATGTAAAACAAATGAGACACAGTCTATTCCCAGTTTAGAAACAATAGAATGACACAATAGAACACTCTTCCTCATTATCTACACCTGCATATATTTCCCTTTTTTTTAAGCTTTCTACATGTATTACTGGCGGTGACACATGCAATGCAGAAAGGCTATGATGAAATTTAATAAGTTAAGAAAAACAAAAGTGAGAGAAAGATTAGGTTTTGCCTTATCCTTCTGTGATTTATGAGTCCTATTTATGAAAGAACTTGCAGATTTCCTGCAGCCCACAAAGCAGCAGACGTTCAAGCTTTATGTATCTGAATGACATAGTGGTCATTTATACTACGAGGTAACATCCAATATTAATTTGCTTTTAACAAGATCACTTACTATGCATGAAATTCAGCAGATATATCCCTACTTTTGTGAAAAGTACAGTCACATAAGGGAAATAGACAAGTAAGCAGGCGACAAGTATACACTATGGTGAATGCAACAGGAAGAGACCAAAAGGTTTGGAAGGTTTTATAGATATCCTGCCCAGTAGCCACAGACTCCTTATTCCTTGCTATTAGAGTCTGGCTTCTGTTCAGGAATTGAGGGACCATGTGCTGGGAGAAAGTGGTCCCCTCCCCAATTCCTGGAAGGAATGTTGATGAAGCAAAGCCCATAAAAAACACCCTTTACCCTTTTGCAAGTGACTGGCTCAAGTATAATCAGGTGACGTAACTGTGGCTACTGAGATAAATATAAAATTTGTTTTTGGGAACCTGGATAAAACTTTTTCCTGATTAAAAAAAAATACGGGGGGGAAGGGATAAGGTCTCTTTCCCTTCTGCCAAGCGGGTTATGCTAGAGTGTGATAAGGAACCACAGCAGCATTTGCAAACATTAGGGCATCAGCCTGAATTTGAAAGTCAAAATGCAGAGGGAGGTGAGCCACAGAGATCCTGGCTCACGATGAGCTGGCTCTGCCTTACACAGGATTTCTTTTATCAACTTTTCTTTTAAAACTAATTGCAACAGTATTTTCTCTTTCTTACTGAGGAAAACATCTTAACTGATAAAGACACCTAAGCAAAGCCCACAGAGATCAAGTAAGGCTTCTCAAAGTAAATACCATCTGCTTACACAATGAAACCATTTGCAGATCCTGTTTAAGTTTCTTGTTCCCTGACCACTATCTGTGGCAGAGATTCAGTAATCGGACCTTAATAAAGCACACATATTAGGGGTAGAGTGCAATGTTATAACCTAGGGATTCTTTTTTCAAAATCAGACTCTACAGTATTAAAGTCTTGGAACCCAGAAGAACCAAGAGAAATACTAAATAACCACTCCATATGTATAATCACTCACTTAAAAGTCATTATTAAAAAAATAATAATAAGAGTAGGGGCACCTGGTTGGCTCAGTCGGTTAAGCGTCTGACTTCGGCTCAGGTCATGATCTCACAGTTCGTGAGTTCGCGCCCCACGTCAGGCTCTGTGCTGACAGCTCAGAGCCTGGAGCCTGCTTCGGATTCTGTGTCTTCCTCTCTCTCTCTGCCCCTCCCCTGCTCACACTCTGTCTGTCTGTCTCTCTCTCACAAATAAATAAACATTTACAAGAATTAAAATTAAAAAAATAAGAGTAAACATTCAAAGATATTGAATTTCTCAAGATAGACAATAAAAATTGCTAACTCGCAAAGGTTATAAACATAATTATAAGAGACTTTACAGCTACTGCAAAGTGGTAATATTAGTAGCCCTAATATTCCATAACTGCAACATGAAGCATCTAATAACATAGATTAGATAGATATAACAAATAATTAATAGATATAGATTAAATGTAGGTGATAGATATAGATATAGATGGTATAGATATAGAAATAGAAATAGATATAGACATAGACATAGGTATAGATTAGATACAGATATAACTAAACTTTTAGGTACTGCCTAAAATGCACCTGCAATGGATTGTATAACGTTATTTCCTGAAACTCTCCTAGCCATGAGGTGAGACTAGAAGATGCCAAAAGATTGTGTGCAATGAAAGAGATTTAGATATAGTCGTACCGAGTATGCTTGCAAAAATTACTCCAATGATTTAACCACCCTTTCTTTTACCCTAGCAAGGGACTATTTCATATTTCTTTTTGTAAGAATATTTGAAGGCAGAAAAAATAATACATCTTCGTCCTTCCTTGCACCTGCTCTTACAGCCTGACAGTATATGCATTGGGCTACTTTTACCAACCCAGATGTTGTTACTCCTTGACCAACTAGTCTTTGTATTATACCTGTGGGGTCTAACTCCAGTTCCCAGCAAACCTGAAGTGACTAATGGTGGATGTTGTCCATTGATATTGCCACCAGTGTGCACAATTTATACATTGATAAAATAAGCATATATTTTGCCATATAAATCAGGATCCTTCTATGAGTGACATAGAAACTGTTCGTAATTTAACTGGAATAAGTGACATTGCCTAGGACTGTCCAAGGTCCTTCTTTACTATCTGGGAAAGAAGCATCTATCACAAGGCCTTAGATAGTGCTGTCCTTTGACATCACTCTTTTTCAGTAAAAACACATATATTTTCATAACTGTATTCTGAAGTATTCAGCAAAATATATTTTAAATGCTAAATAGTTTTAGAAAGTGAACTAATATATATGTAATAAATTTTATTGGCAGTTGGCATTTGAAAAGGTCAAGGTTGATTGGAGTTCCTAGGAAAGCTTTGTGGCAGAAATGGAATTTGAAATAGAACTTGTAGGATTCGTTGGGCTGGAAGGGTGGGAGAAGGATCAGTAATGGTGTGGAAACAATGTGAAGGGAGGGAAAAGGAATATTATCAGTATTATACCAATCAATTCAAACTGACTATTAATATGCATCACCTCCATAAAGTGTTAACCATTTAGCGATTTACAATGTGCACAAGCCTTTATGCCTGCCATTTGATATTTATTCAAATGGATTTAATTCTATCAATTCTTTTGGGTAGATGGGGAAGTTATAATCATTCTCATAATCATATTTAAAGAAATGGGGGAGGACGATAAGATATGTATCTAAAGTGACAGAAATTTAGTAACGTAGGCAAAAAAGAAAAAAAGATGTTTTATGATGGTAAATCTAGTGTTCCTTATACTTTGTAGCATCTCTTCTCTAATAATTGGAAGATAGTGCAATAATTATCTCTGCATGGCTGAGGAAAAAAAAATTGGAAATAATTCCACAGGTGCTATAAGACTGAAAAAGAAAAATGTAAAAACCATGGAAAGAAACCATGGAGGAGTCAGGAATAGAGCTGGGTGTGAGCCAGAGAGCAGCTTTTAAAAGTACAGGAGGCAAAAGGTAGGCCCTAATGTTCCATAATTGTGACATTAAGCTTCTAATAACAAATATATATACATATATATGCATAAGTATATACGTATATATGCAACACTTTTTTTGTGTGTATGTGTGTGTGTGTGTATATATATATATATATATATATATACATACATACGCATACACAAAAGATGTTGGGTATAGAGGGTAAGAATATATTCAATTGTCAATTTAAATGAAGAACAATTGAGAATGCTGCTGTTTAATGTGGAAAATATCGTGGTCTAGTGGACCAGAGTCTAGACTGGGCTCTACTCCCAATTCAGTATTGAATCTGGCAGACCTTAAACAGATTGCAGAAAACTAGGAATTGAAAAGGCTTTTCTGGCTACTTGCCTACTTCTTTCTTCCATAGCCCTTGGTCTTTAACTGGATCTTGGAAAAACTGAAAATCTGCTCTCTAAAGTTATTAATCTCCCTTGAAAAAGTCTTGAGACACAAAGAATACAGATGGGAAAAGAGTCAAAAACTTCCCACAGAACAAATACAAGCATGTATAGGAAGGAGAAAGGCATATCAGCGAGTGGCTGTTATTAGTTTATAATTGAGAATAGCAAACTCTCTGCTGAATTTGTTAAAATGTAATGATAGGTTGCACTTGATTACGTGCCCTCATCCTTACTGGTTAGCTCATGATTGGACAGCACAAATCTCTTATTTTCAAATGCACAAGGAAATGATGATATTCCTTGCATGAGCAATTTTGTGCTTCATTGCTCTTAATTGCGTGCTTAAGCTTCACTCTTTGAAAGGCTGCAAAGTCTTAGAAAAAAAGGAGGTCAATATGTGAAATCTTGCAAAAATACAAAAAATCTGAAGAAGAGAAAAAAAAGATATGCTGCTTGAAGGAGAAACTCATTTAAAAACACAGTCTATGCATTGAAATTAAGTACAAGCCTCGTCTATATGGGATTCAAAAGAATTTCATTACACAAAAAGAGTAGTTGAAATAAGTAACAAACTGCCAAAATCAACAATAAAAGCAAAGTGGTATAAATCAGCTCAAGAGGGAACTGAATCAATTTTAAAAAAGAAAGAAACCAGGGCCACTGCCTTGATTTTTATGGCAGAAAAAATACCTAAATCATCTTCTTCAGGTTATCACTGAATTTAAACTCTTCCTTACTATAGCTAATATCATTTATAATCATTTATTATATCATTTAATTTATTATATATGCTAAATAAAACTATAGCCTTCCTTTTACCTAATCTAAGTTCTCTGCGGGCAGAGACCCTGATTAATTTTTCATTGTTCTATCCTATACCTATGATTATGCTTAGCAAAGAGCAGATCCTATGCTGTTAGTTATTAAATGAATTATTGAAGAAATAACAGACTAGCTTACAACAACAAGGACCGCTATTACTGTTCCGACAATATCAAATCCAGAGCACTATGGCACAAGACAAAACTTAGTATCTTTTTGTTTTGTTTTGTTTTGTTTTGTTTTGTTTTTTAATTCTGGGGGGCGAGGCGCGTGGGGAGGGGCAGTGAGAAAGAGGGAGACATAGAATCCAAAGCAGGTGCCAGGTTCCCAGCTGTCAGCACAGAGCCCCGTGAAGGGCTGGAACTCCCCAGGGCTGGTACTAACCAAACCAGGAGATCATGACCTGAGCCAAAGTTCAACACTTAACTGACTGAGCCACCCAAAAGCCTCAACAAATCTTATTCTTGGAACCGTGATCTCTTTTATTTCTGGTGTGTCAGTTCTTGTTTACTTCTGCCCTCCATGTTTCTACAATAGTCACTCATTTATAACTTTCTTTTCATTTCTAAAAGAATTGAGGGTGGTACTTTTTATTTTTGTCTTCAATGCTTGCTGCCGTATTTCTTCTGTGAGTGGACGGAATAGACAGGCCGGCATTAGGTACCATGCTTCTACTGGAAGTATTTCTTAGGCTGTGCGATGCTCTCATTGCCTGACAGATTTAATGATCGTTCATAAGTTCCTTATTTGCTACCTACTTGAGCACTAGGGAGAAAAGAACTCCGTAAATCCTAGGGGAGTCTTTTTAAATCAGGCCATAATAAAGATCTATAAATGTACGTGTTGCCTGGATTCCTCTCATAGAATTCATTTTTAAAGTGATTTCAAAATGAGGTTGGTTTTATTTCACACTAATTACTTTCCAATTCTTTTTTTTTTTTCATTGTATATGCTTCCAGTTTTAATGAATCTAAATAGTAGGGAACTGCCTATATTTACTTGTAATATTTCCCAGTATAAATTCTATTACTCAATTTATTAACAATAAGTGCCACTTTACAGTGGAGAAAATTGTAGTCTGTGTTTGCGGTTGGGGTTGGGGTTGCATTTGGGGTTGGGTTATTTTGTTAAGGCATAAATTTTAGCAGTATTATGATTTTAGATACATGTTTGACTCTTCAGAAAACTGGACACTTTGTTTCCCTCCCTTCTGTCTCTGCCTAAGACTTGAACAGCCTTCTTTTTTTTCTTTTTTCTTTTTTTTTTTTTAGACTTAAATTGTCTACATTTGATTACACCACTGAAAAATCAGTTCTGTGAATATAATCCTTTCATGGTACTAACCACATTGGAAAATAAAATAATAAAAATAAACAAAAACTTAGTCACCCTTCTTTTTACTTCTTTTTATGAACACATTTCCCAGAAATAACAGCAGAGTAATTCTGGAAACCCAAAGACAGAAAGAATATCTCAATCACTTGTCCCTATAATATTTGTGTCACAGTTTGAATGGACGGTTGCAGTTCCTTTTTATTACAAACCAAACAAATTTGTTATACTACTTTGTTTTAGTGCTAAAACTTTTAGCAGAAAATTAACAATGAAGGTCTTCAGGGAACCTAAATTCTAAACTTGTTCACCAATTAAGTTACTGATATGCTCCTGGATAATCTCTTAGAGATACTATAATTACCCCCAAAACCAAGAGACATTATATACACTGTATGTCAGGCAACCTGACAATAATAAATACACACACACACACACACACACACACACACACAGAAAGAATTAAACAAATACTTTAATCACTAAAATATAACAAAAGGATAATCATATTTTTGACATGAGGTAAAATAACATATATAAGCCAATGATCCTTTGATGCACACCAAAAAAACACATAGACGTCCAATAAATTAAACTGCGTCATACATAGATTTTATAGTGTTCCTTTTACTAACGGAATCTTAGTGTCACTCATTGTAGGTTAATGTTTATTCCAGGCTTCAATATGCTAAAGAATCAAACCCTCAAATAAACTCTCCAGTGCTTGGGCCAACATATTAAATATCAAATCCTGGATTAGAACTACTATTTTAATAGTAATTACTCATATTTGGGGTGCCTGGGTGGCTCAGTCAGTTGAGCATCTGACTTCTGCTCAGGTCATGATCTCGCGTTACTGAGTTCGAGCCCCGCGTCGGGCTCTGCGCTGACAGCTTAGAGCCTGGAGCCTGCTTCGGATTCTGTGTCTCTCCATCTCTCAGCCCTTCCCCTGCTCATGCTCTGTGTCTCTCTGTCTCTCAATAATAAATAAACGTTAAAAAAATAGTAATTACTCATGTTTTATTTATCTTATAGTGCTTCCATGCTAAGTAGCTCTTTTATGCTATAAGGTTCCAAATATTTAGAGAAGACAGGGATTTCAGAAAGGATTAATTTAAAGTTTTATATTGTGTGTTTTTTCTGTGCCCTTCCCCCACACAATCCATTCTCAAAGCTCTGCCCTTGATTGTTTGACAACTATTAATGGCATCCCCTGGATTCCTTTAAGGGCAGGCTTCTAGTTGGGTTTCATTAATGAGAGAGAGGTCAGGTTTTCCTCCTCCAATCCAGGCTTGTTTCAGCTGTGGTTCTAACAGTGGCTGTGTGCTTCTATGATTATCCTTCATTGATGGAACATTCCTTCCACTATCGCCAGTTTTAAGAAAACTCAGCTCCCCTTGTCACTTTCCTAAAGTCTGCTCCCACATTTAAGATCTCTTCATTGAAATCCTTTCTATAGAACCATGTGAGTGGACAAGAGCAGATGGAATTCTGGATACAGATTGATCATATATTAGTTGAACCCATGGATGATATCCTTGCTGGGGAAAGTGAAACAGTGATAATAATTACCATTGTTTGTGGCTACCTGGCTACATAATTTGCAGCCCTTAATGAAAATGCCAACCCCCTTGTTTAAAATTCATTAACAATTTCAAGATAATAATAACAGAGCACTGGGGCACCTGGGTGGCTCAGTCGGTTAAGCGTCCGACTTCAGCTCAGGTCATGATCTCACGGTTCGTGGGTTCGAGCCCTGCGTCGGGCTCTGTGCTGACAGCTCAGAGCCTGGAGCCTACTTCAGATTCTGTGTCTGCCTCTCTCTCTCTGCCCCTCCCCTGTTCACGCTCTGTCTCTCAATAATAAAGGTTTAAAAATTAAAAACAAAATAACAGAGCATTAAAACAGGTGTTGAGCCCTAGTAAGTACAAAGCTCTATGGAACTACACAGGCTGCAAGCCTCTGAAACTGACTCCAGGTAGGTACACTGGAGTGGAATACAAATGGAGAGCAAATACTCTTGTGATCAAATGCTGATTCAATCAAGTATGATCAACTTGAAAATTTTACTGATTGCAAAACTATAGTGTAGAAGGTCTGTCTCTGTGCTGGAGGAATTTCCATAGTAATGATAATAATAGTAATAATCCAGTAATTTAAGGGCCTTTACTTCTCAATTGCAGATAAAGGTGGGAAAGCAGAAAGCTTCCGTGATAGTCTTAAAACAATCTCATATGTCACAACTGCAAGAAAAGCATGCCGAAGATTTGGCTCTAAATTGAACTGTGTTAGGTTAAGAGTTTCAAGGCCAGTAAGAGACTTCCAAGTCTCTTAGGCTTGGGCTAGAATGCTGGTTGGGAATAATGGGATTTGAAGACTTGATTTGGGGGCATTTTTGTAGATACAAACAAAATTGGGAATCTTTCCCCAAAATATTTTTGAAATCTGTTTCTAAAAGAAAAAGTTCTTCTTCCATTCTCCTTTATAAAAATTCATTTCCTTTTATAAAAATCCATTATAAAATCTATTAATGATTTGACCCGGGGCAGTTGCTTGCAAGGGGTCCTTATTGTTCTAAGGATACTTCCCCAATATCTATCAGTGCCTCTGGACCCAAACGCTGGACTAAGAAATTCGGTGTCTACATAAGGAGATAGTCTATGTAGCAAATAAAACAGCAAGATTTTACCACCTCTAAGTGTATTAAATCTAACAGGACCAATTTATCAAAACAATGGTTTTAATCCAGTGTTAACTCTTAGTATGTTGGCTGAAGCACTTGTGAGTGTACTTAAGAGTTTGACTCCTTAGCATGTTGAAGTCTGGGGTAAACAATATCATTCAGCCAAAAAAGCTAAGATTATAGACTTTTTGGCATGCTATACAGGAAAGAATCTGAAGGCTTAGTGAGATGGGCACATCGGAACAAATCTGAGTGTCCCCCAAATTAAGAAATCTGTTTTTGTCTGGAAAGCCAGCATTCATGAAAAGATCTGTGAGTGTTCTCCGTAAGATGGAGATGAAAATGGTCAACGATATCATGGGCTTGGACTCTGATTGAAATAGTAATAATTGCATCTCTGAATGGTAGAGGTCATTTGGCAGGGCGTCATGAACAGAAATCAGGTGGTTGTAATTACCCAATAAGCCTCATTGACCTAGTTTTAATCAGATTATTTCAACCAACTAGGCTCCACAATGGAACCTAACTGATCATAAGATCCCTAGCAATGAAAGAAATGGATAACTTATTAATGTGCTATTTTATATTTACAAGTAGGAAGCTATGTCTGGTGGGCAGAAACCCAACTTCAGGCTTCATAGAAAGGATTCAAATCTTCTCATACAATATTAAGATCTAAACCAGTTCATAGACATGGAACATAAATATTGAGGAAGGGAGAGAATTCCCTTTTAGGACAGATATCCACAGATATACACATTGACATTTCCTCCAAACTATATCCAGAAGAATTTGGGGCCGTTTATAAACTGATTAGCTACTGGGAAACTGGAAATACAAAGATCCCTAAGATTATTAAATACTCGATTTGAATAGAGGCTGTGACCCATCATTTAGAGTGGAACTGACAGAGGTCATATGGTAGATGGTCTAGTTGCCCCTCCTGTGGTTAAAGCCTGGCTTCCTGAGTGTGTAGTTAAAAGACACACACTGAATCACTAGCAAGATCCCTATAACCCTTGTTAACATGGAAAAGACCAAATAGAAGTCATCAGAAAATACTTCACTTTATACCCTATCACCATCAAAACAGTAAGTGAAAATAAAACCAATAGCACATTTAATAGGAAAATGCAGTTGAATTGCTATTTCACATTTTAAAAATGTGAAAGGTCAGGGTTGGTTGGTAATCTTTTCCTTTTGGCTGAGGAATGGTCAATAGATCTTAGAAAGTAACTGTGTATTATCATAAACTTGGTAAGATAGTACTACCCATCACTGAAGGTCAAGGTGTTATATCTTTATGGAAAAAAATAGCACATTTCCTGATACCTCGCATGAAGCAACTTATCTGGGAAACGTTCTTTGCTTGTTTGCTTCTGTTTTCCAGTCCATTTTGTAAGAAACATTGAAAACAGCTCTCCTTCAGCAAGCAGGGATGGTTTTATACTTTATTCAAAGCTATGTCAAATCTTCTCTTTGTCATAATGTAATCTGCAGGGACCTTTGTTACCTTGTACAGGAGAAGCAAGTACCCTAGATATCTTAATGAGACACACACGGACTCTGAAGAATGGGAAATTAATCCATACAACTTTTCTAGGAGCCCAGTGGTCTCACAGGTTGTTCTTTCCAAAGGAAAACAGATTGTTCCCCTTTGCTCCAGGCATCACAAATAAAGAGGCTTGATGGGTATCTTTGGATTTTCTACGTAACATACAACATGTTTAGATTCACTCTCTGACCTACTTATCAGGTAAGCCATGAGGATGCTAGTTTTGAATAAAGATGAGGAAGGAAAGGCTCTGCATCAGGTCCAGTCTATGATTCAAGCTGTTTTGCCCTTGCACTTCTAGCAGACAGAATGCTACTTGAAGAATCTATGGCAGATAAGGATGTTCCCTGAAGCCCCACTGGGAAAATCACAGTACCTACTTGTAGACTGTTGGAGCAAAGCCATGTCCTTTTCTGCAAATAACTATCTTTATCTAGAAACATATCAGGACCTATAACTCCTGTGGTAGAAATTCAATTCTTAATCTAGGACACCAAGTACATTAATATTTGCACTGCCCATCACACACTAGGTGGTATATGATACATCAAATCATTAAATTGTGCTTATGCCACAGGATTTTATTAGTAAAATGAAACAGGGTATTTGACACCAGGCTCAAGCAGCTAAAAAAATCGTGATGAAGACTCATAAGTAGGCACCTCAGACTACTATAGTAATTAGTTCTGATATTTTGCGGTCTTCTTTTAAATCAATACTTAACAGTTTTCTTTCTCTCTCTTCCTTCCTTTCTTTCTTTCTTTCTTTCTTTCTTTCTTTCTTTCTTTCTTTCTTATTTGAGAGACAGAGAGAGAGAGAGAGAGAGAGCGAGCAGGGGAGTGGGTAGGGTAGGAGAATCTTAAGCAGTCTCTACTCTCAGTGAAGAGCCTGATGTAGGGAATGATCCCACAATCCTGGGATCATGACCTGAATCGAAATCAAGAGTTGGACGCTCAACTGACCGAACCACCCAGGAATCCCACTAGCTTTCTTGAAACAGAAAAAGAATAAATCATGGCATTACAGATGCTTCTACATGGTATACTGAATGACAGTAGTGAAGCACATTTTCTCAGAAGATAAAACGTAAACACAGGACATCTTGTTTTTCACTTTGTAAGTTAGATGCTTGAGGAATGGATTAGTACTACCTCCTAGGTAATGGTTGACAGAGTTGTGTAGCCATTCAGTGACTTATTTAGAACAAGTAGAATAAAGAGAATAAACTTAACAGATTGGCAACAATGAGGTCTGAAAAATAAGTATGTAGATGAACTTCTTGGAATAGGCAACAGAAGAGGTCTTCCAATATAAATAATCAGTTAGACAAGAGGAACAATTCTCTGTATGCTAATCATTTTTACTCGTCTACTCTGGTGTTTGCTCAGTGAACCTACGTACAAAGAAGCCATAACAACAGGGTTAGAGAATAAGATTTCATCACAATGTGTTTCTTTTTTTTTTAATTTTTTTTAATGTTTATTTATTTTTGAGACAAAGAGAGACAGAGCATGAATGGGGGAGAGTCAGAGAGAAGGAGACACAGAATCTGAAACAGGCTCCAGGCTCTGAGCTGTCAGCACAGGGCCAGACGTGGGGCTCGAACTCACAGACCGGGAGATCATGACCTGAGGCGAAGTCGGATGCTTAACCAACTGAGCCACCCAGGCGCCCCCATCACAATGTGTTTCAACCTAACTCAAATTGACCTGACTAGCCACCCTTGCTGGGTACCAAACTTGTAAATAGCAGAAAATGATACTGAGTTCTTGATTTTGCACGACTCCCAGATAGAACTGTTAACCAGCTTGGTAAGAAATGATTACAAGGTACCCCTTTATTCACTGAAGAGGCAGGTGTTTATCCTCTTGAGCATAACTAATCTAAGTATGTTTTTTCTTTCCACAACTCAAACAATTCTGCTAGCGTCATCATTTATTTACTTATTAATTGTTTCATTCATTACCACGTTAACCCTATACAACACTGCCTCTGATAAGGGAACTCATTTCACCATGATATTATTAGGAAATGGGTCCATACCCAGGCAACTGGTCTTACTATGTAGCCTATACCCAGTAGCAGCCAACCTGATAGAACAGTGAAATGGCCTCTTGAAAGTTCGGTTATGAAACCAGATGGGAGACATTTTGAGAGGTTGGAGTGTTAACCAATAGAATATGGTATTATCTTAAACTAGCAGCCAACACATGACATTTGTTCCATAGTCAGAGTTGAGGGCAATGGGTATTAGGAAATGAAGGTAGGAACGGCCCCAATTATAAATACTTACCTATTTATGTTTATATTTTTGTTTTTGTTTTTGTTTGTTTGTTTGTTTGTTTTGGCTGCCTCAGCCATGACTTAGTGAGTTTGGAAGCTTCCACTTTCCAAAGGAGAAAAGCTTCCACCAGGTAACATATCTTTAATTTTATTAAACTGATTGCTGAAACTTTCCACTGGATACACTGGGCTTCTCATGGATCAAAAATGTAAACATGGGAGTTACTTTTCTGGCTAGAGTGATTGATTTTTGTCTTAGTCAGCTTGGGCTGCTGTATAACAAAATACCAGAGATGGAGTGGCTTAAATAACAAATATTTATTTCTCACCGTTCTGGAGGCTGTGAATTCTGAGTTCAGAGTTCCAGTAAGACTGAACTTTTGTGGATTGTTGTCTTCCTTGCTTACAGAGAACCCCGTTTTTGTGGTGTGCTCACATGGCTAAGAGAGAGCTCTAGTTCCTTCATCCATGTATATGGGCCCCAAATATTCAGTCCACAGCAGTCTTGGTTACCAAGAGAAAATTAGATTGCTGCTATACAAGGGGTGCAAAATGACTCAATTAAGAGGATCTTATGGAAACAAAGATTTGTTACCCATTGAAGTAAAGGACCAGTCAAGCCAAAATGCTGCCAGATGATAAGGTGAATATGAAATGATGGAAATGCCTTGTTTTATGCAAGTCTGGGTTTTTTTGACTCGTAAGTTTAAGGCATACAAGTCTGGATTTTTAAAGAAGTATGTCACCCAAAACAAAATACTGCAATGAAATGAATGCAGAAACATATAGGAGAATCGAGTTGTCTTCAGTTAAGTAAGACATTAGGCTATTTGCACAAATGTAAACTGGCAGGATTCCTTTCAATTCGATTTTTATTTTGAGAATAAGGTTTTTTTTTTAAATCAAAATATGTAACATGAAGTGAGCTTATTTTTATTTCAAATTGATCAATACATATTTTAAGAATTAATCAATTTTATTTATCTTTTTAATTTTTTTTTCATTTATTTATTTTTGAGAGACAGAGAGATGGAGCACAAGTGGGGAGGGTCAGAGAGAGAGGGAGACACAGAATCTGAAGCAGGCTGCAGGCTCTGAGCTGTAAGCACAGAGACCGACATGGGGCCCGAACTCACAAACCGTAAGATCATGACCTGAGCCGAAGTTGGACGCCTAACCAACTGAGCCACCCAGGCGCCCCAAGAATTAATCAATTTTAATTTTAATACAATAAATAGTGATACATTTAATCCACATAAGCAAAAACTGCTCATATTCCTCAACCTTGTAAAGTGTGTGGGGTAGGTGTTTTTGTTGTTGTTGTTGTTTTGTGTTTTTTTTTAATGCTTAAAGTACTTATTTTTAAAATATGTGAAGGAGGTCCTTAGAGAAAACACTTTGAGAACTGCTAATTAAAAAAAAAAAAAATGAATATAATTTTGTTTCCTGACAAAATCCTCATTATGTAAGTATTTCCTACCCCTGGAATTTTTGAAATATATTTTTTAAAAATCCTTTACGTTTTATAGGGTAATCACACATACACAAAAATAAAATGTAATCTTAGCAGTGTTACAATAGATGTGAGACTAAAAGACTAACTTCGTTCAGAAAAAATCCTCAGAGTAACAGTTGAGAATCAGTTTGCAAAGTGAATGATAGTGCCTTTTTCTCCAAAGTTGGGATCATAAGGATACCACTAATATTAGTATCTATTAACTTTATTTCCATTTTATAATAAGGATGGCAGTAGAAAAAACATTGTGTCACAGCCACCAAGAGATCAACAGTAAATATGTCAGAGTTTTAGGAGGAGAAAGAGGTAAAACATACGAAAGACATTTTGTGATAACAGAAACCTTTTTTCAGGTGATGAAAATAATTTATATTCATCACCATTAATAGGAGTTACTACACATATTATACAGCAGAGAAGACCGTAGTTAAAAGAAGTAAGTTGCAAGCTCAAGGTCCAACACCAAGTGAATAATGGAGCCAGGAGTGAAAAACAATTAGATCCACGTCCAAGGTCTCTCCTTTTATCTTTACATCACACAATAATTTTGTCCTAACACATTAAAATTGCTTTGTTCACCCCTGGCATATACAATGTGCACTGGAATATTCAAATTTTAATCTCTTTATTTCAATTCTATTCTACACGTATTGCAAAGAATGTGGATGGTGCATTAGTGTTAAATTTGTGTTAACGTGCACTGTAAACCCAAGCGAATGGAAAAATCAATAAATGCTAGTGACAACTACACACACACTCTATAAGGCTAGATCAGGCAATATTGACACCATGCCAACCACACTGTGAGGGGAAAATCTAAGCTAATATATACGACTGAGTGCTTAGGGAACATGAAACAGCTTGTAGATTTTTAAAAAGGATTTTGACTTCCACGAACATTCAGTGGGCTATCACGGGGCGTGTGGCTAATAATACAAGGCGCATTCTTGCGTTAGTGTTAATAGGGTTGGACTGGATAGAGATAAGAACCGTAGTGGAAACATAGACCCCCAGCTTTCCTAAAGGTCTTATAAAACTACTTTTAAATTCTGTATTTCAGGAATCCCTTCTCAAAATAGCCTTTCTCCATCTGCCTCCTGTCACTAATGTTTGGCACAAGTAAAAGAGCAGCGTCTTACACAATCATCCTGGGTGCGAGAAAGCATAGGTTTGGAAGAGAGACTTTGGAACTCAGGGTGTCTGGATTATACAAAGCTGTGCCGCTTACAAACTGAGTGACTGGGCAACTTACTTCAACCATCTGTGTGTCAGTGTCCTTGTGGGTTGAAACAGGCATAGTGACGGTTTCGGTCTCATAGCTTTTATCTGATTAATGACAAACTAAATGACCCTGAGACAAGTTTAAAGGGCTTAAATTTTCATAGTAGCATGGATTCATCGTGGCAGATACTTTTCTGGGAGCAAGGTTTGCTCAGAGAAAATACAAGAGTCAGAAGTGGAAACTTTTATTTCTGAAGTAAGGAGAGAGGATAGGAACGTACAGCACAGAATGAGTCCTGAAGAATAAAAGGGATTCAAAACTGCATACCTACCTCCGTGCATACATCCACGCATGGTTAATCAGCCGTCGCCCAACAAGCAACCACACAACGTCAGTGGCATGCAGTCGTACGTATTTATTTCTTGCACATTTGTGGAGTTTAGACGGTCTTGATAGGGCCTTCTTGGGTTTTTCTGCTTAGTTAGTTGGACTCTATCTTGTACCTGCAAATAAGCCGCGGTCCAGTTATTGTCTGGATTTGACTGGGATACCGTATCTGGAACACCAACATAGTTGCCTGCTCCTATGGCCAGATACCTAGCTGCAGCACACACTTTTCACGGTGATGTGCGAGAGAGGAAGCCCGATTTCCCAAGCGCCTCGCATCTGCCTCACATCTGCTAAGCCTGTCATTGGCCAAAGCAGATGTGGTACTTTGAGTAGTGGTCCCTAAAAACAGATGTCCACATTTCAGAACGGGTGAGTGTGAAGGTATTTGGTAAAAAGGTTTTGCAGATGTAACTGTTCAAAGAACGCAAGATGAGATCACTCTGGCTTGTTGTGGCCGGTGGGCCCTAAGTCTAGAGACAAGTGTACTCAGAGAGAAGAGGGACAGACACAGACACAGAGGAGTAAGCCCTGTGAAGATAGAGGCAGAGACTGGAATGCTTGAAGCCATTACCAACTGGAAGAGGCAAGGAAATGTTCTTCCGAGAGGCTCTGGGAGCAGTTGTAACCCTGCTGACAACCTTGATTTTGGACTTCTGCCATCCAGAACTTGACAGAATGAATGTCTGTTGTGTTAATCCACCAAATTTGTGGCAGTCGTTCTGACAGCCCTATCAAATTTACGTAACAGGTAATGCGGTTGAACTTAGATTGAGTAGTTAGCAAAGTAAGCACTGTTCACTGTCAACAGGCACTGTAACATTGAATGGAAAAGGGCTGAATACAGACAGGTTTGAAGAACTAAGGTAAATGCACCGCATCCGCCAGCACTCAGACTCTACTCTCAGAAAAATGAAGAAGCTTTATGACACTTTTGTTTTCTAAGTTCTATGAGACATTAAAAAGAAATCACTGCCATGTACTCAGATGCTATATCACTTGATGCTACTTTGATTCATTACACGTCTAGTATAAGACTCAAAGGGGCCCCCTATGATCTCTGCCTCCTAGTGATCAAATGTTTATTTTAATCTTCTTTCTTCAAATGTAGGTGGGATCTGTGACTTGTTTCTAACCAACAGAATATGGCACAGGGCATGGGACTCCCACGACTCTGTTACCTAGAAGATTTCATCTTGCCAGTAGACTTGCTCTAGATATTTCTCCCTTGCTGGCTTTGAAGACGTGTGCATCCATTTTAGGAAACTCACACAGCAAGTTGCTAATGGAAGCCTCCAGGCCCTGAGAGAGATCTCTACCTATCAGCCAGCAAGAGGCCAAGGGAGTTCTGTAGACACGTGGAAGTGAATTCTGCCAACAACCCAAGTAAGCTTGGAAATGGAATCTTCCCAGTTGACGCTCCAGATGAGAACACTGTTTGATGAGGACACACATTGCAGCCTTATGATATCTAGAGCAGAGGGTCCAGCTAAGCTGAGCTGAGATTCCTAACTCACAGAAACAATGAGATAATGAATGTGTGCTATTTTAAGTTGCTAAGATTATAATGATGTATTAAGCAGCAATAAACAAATAATATAATATGAAAAGGGACATTTTCATACCCCATTAATCATAAATTAATCTCAATATTGAGGAAATGAATCCAACATAAGCCACAGTTCTAAGATTTCTTTGTTTCTAAATCTGGCACAGGAATTTAAATAAAAGGGACAGTGATGAATTTTGAGCATGCTCAGCAAAGGAGTATTATAGTACAACAGTGGAAAACTGCATCCTGTGAAAAGAGGAGATTTATTTAGGGTAGTGAACAAAACAGGTGGAGAAAAATATTAGCTCTCTTCATAAATCTAGAGATTTTTTTCAGATGGAAGAGGGTAGTGGATTCATTTTGTACTGCTCTGGAGAGCAAAGCCATGACTAATGAATTGAGATCATAAAAACACAATGAACTTTCTAAGGTAAATAAATATAGACAATCAGAGAATAGGCTATGAGGTAGAATGGTGAGTTTTTTTGTTCCTGGAGAAATTTACGCAAAGATTGAATGATGAGAGATACATAGATAGATAGATAGATAGATGATGGGTGTATAAATGGATGGCGAGACAGGCGGATAGTTGGATAGATGGAGATATAAACAGAGTGATACATGGAGAGATGGAGGAGAGCGGTGTGGATAAATGAACAGATATAGCTATAATTAGAAATTATAAATTGACAGAAATTAGAGATGATAGATAGATGATAGATACATAGATGGACAGATAGCTAGCTAGCTAACTAGATGCAGACAGATAGATTCATGACGCATACATGAAGTATATTGTCTACGTTTTTCTCAACCCTCTTCTTCCTTGACTCCTAAAAAATTTCAAGTGTTTTCTTTCCTACTGATATCTTGCCTTGGGGATGAAAATACTGTAAGCAGTGTAAACTTCTTTGCTAAAAGCGTTAGAAATACGCTATGTACCATAAGCAAAGGGGAGTGATAGCCTATTTATCAATCAATCCCATTCCCCTCAATGGTTGATATATTTCTTTTCTAGACTAATTTGTTTGTTGGATGGTGAGTGAATTACAAGCAGCACACGTTGGAATGCTTACTCTATCAAAACAGAAGTCAGCTGCTTTCTACAGCAATGGCTCATGCCAGCTGGCTAAAGAATGGCATTGGCTCCAGCTGTGTTTTCAAGCTACACATTTCATGTTTTACAGTCCAATCAGATGCACTGGCACTGAATGAAATAGGTCCAGAAAATACAAGAGAGGGTGAAATGAATAGGAAGAGGATAATGCTATGTAGTGAAATAAATTCTAGTCAGGATTCGAGTTAATCGGACACATTACACACAAATATTCACAGTTAATAATGTGAAAGCATTATTTCAGTTTCTATAAAGTCTTTCATATGCAGATTTTAGTTAAATATACATATGTTATATACATTCATGAATAAGTTGTACAAGTTAGAAAAATGTATGAAGAGATGTCAGCTTTGGATTTGTCTTATTTGAATTTTAGCAAATTATCCTTGTATTTCTTTAGCACTTAAATAATCCATTCAAATTTTAATTTTGTTTAATGTTATAAAAACAGAGTGACTTTTAGATTTCGAGTTAGTAACTGTTAATATAAAGTGTCTATGTCGACCAAATCTCAACCCTCTGAATACTCTAACGTTTTCATGCATCTTTTCAAATATTGAGCACCTACTATGTGCCAGGAACTAGACTAAACATATTATAGAAGATGAACATGTTATAACCCTTACTTTTAGGAAATCACAAACTGAAAGGAGACACAGGAATAAATATTAATGATACATGGTAGGTGCTGGGATACAGGCTTTTCACTATATGGCAAAGCCTCAAAGGAAGGGAATAGTCAATTCTCTTTTGAGACTGGCAGTGTTGTTGAGAGAAAATAGTTTTACTGTGTCTTCTAGCGTGGGTAGGAATGACTAGGAAGAGAAAAGGAGAATGGCAGGAGGAGTTGCCAGGCCAGGGAGGCAACATGATGAATATTTAAAGTCATGGTCATTTGGAGGAAGAGTGAGTAAAATGGTATATCTTCTTGCCCAGGGAGATCTTTTGATGCAGTTCAGAACGAAATGGAGAGAGGTGGAATATGAATGGGAAAGAGGAGAGAAAAAAAAAGGATGAAATGAAAGAAAAAAAAGGACATGTGAGTATGCTAAACTAAAAGGTGGCAAAACAAAATGAAGAGAACTAAAAGGGAAGGGGAACTGCCAGATGTACAGATGTGAAAAACATCATTCATCACTTTCACGTAGTATTTTCTGCAACTAAGATAAAAGAACTATATAGTCATATGTTTTGGGTTGTACCTATGTTTTAATGTTTTTTTTTTTCAAAAATTAAAACTGAACCATGAAGAAAATGACACCTAGTAATGTAATTTCTATGGGTTAATTTAATGGTATCCCTATTCATGTTCTAAGACTTTTAAGGGAATTTTTAACAGCTCTATTATTTATTGCTTATATTCATCCACCCATTCATTTACTCGACTATCACATAATTCATCTATTTATTCAAAGAGGTTTTATGAGCCTCTTTGAATCTAGGAAGAATGTCAGATGTTAGGGATAGGACAGTGAAAAGAATGGTCCAAGTTCTTGCCTTCTAATGAAACTGCCTTTTCTAACTAAAATGATATCAGACTTAATATGAAACTGCATATTAGAACACAGAATTTCAAATCATTTTGCTTGCCATTTAGAATTGTCATCACTTCTCATAATTACTTTCATGGACACTGGCTCTTACTTCACCTCTAGAGAGTTCTGATTTGGCTACAATGATCATGTTTCATTTTTCTGAATGCAAATACAGATATTTGTATAAGGTGGTTTTGAACGTTTATTCTCTTTGTGATGTATTTTAGGCCACCTTGCCAAGGCCTTTAATTGAATAGAATTGTTATCCCTATATTTATCTAGTTATAATAATCAGTACCCTTAATTTTTATGCCAACTTTTCTCCATAAGCTGCCACAGGAGGGTCATGGCAATTGAAAAGCTACAAAGAGGTGGGAATAATTACCGTGACCAACTTGTCATCAGAACAAATTCTATTAATCCTCAGAGAGAGTCCTGGCAATTCCGCCACATTTCTTTCCCACTGGGAGGGTAATGCTCTTCATCCTTTTTTCCTGCTTTCTCTAATTGCCGCCCCACATTTACTGTTGTGACTGCATTATTGGCCGGTGACCTGATAGTTTTCTCCCGCCTGCCAAATGGTTAGCAAACCACAAGCAGGCTGCTTCCTTTTCTGGAGGCAAAATTACCATACACAAACATCCGACTCAGGATAAGTAAATTACCTTGGTCAATTGATTTACAATTTATCTGGGGCAAGGTTTTGATAGAGATATTAAAAGGGAAGTAAAATTGGTAATACTGACAGAAAGCCCAGAATTCACTGCTTCTGCCAAGAGCAGCCACACTTCACACTCCACCAGGCAGGTTAACTCAGCCTTTTGGCTTATTTGATTTTTCCATTTCCAACAGTTTCATTTATGCTTTGGGCCTTAAATAACCTTCTTTTTAAGGCCCCATGTCCCCAGTAGAGTACAGCCTTGTGTTTAAGAGAACAGCAGCTCCATAGTCCCCTGGGTGTGATTTGGAATCATATTATCCAGTCCCTTCCTTTGATTCCTCCTATTCTCCAGTAGGTGGTAGACAAGCAGTACTGTGACTACTTATTTAAGCTGCCAGAAAATGTGGGAATAGGAACCAGGGTATTTTTCCCCAGGCCAGGAATAGATCAGAATGCATTAGGTTGTTTGCTGCTTTATTCCTTGTTCTGGTCATCAGATCCTCTTTAAAAAGAAATGTATCAAGTCACATGCTTGTAAAGCATTACAAATGCTGGTGCAGTAGTATTATTCTAAACTAAACTAAATACAATAAAAATAATGAAAGGACAATATAAATAGTTTTCTTGTAGGTGGACTTTTTGGTTGTGAAAAATTTGGTATTTTGAGAAAATCAAGCAAAAGATAAACGATGCTATATACCAGACTGCAGACCAGGTCCTTCTTCATATAGTATCTTTATTCAGTGTACTTAACAACACGTGACAGACAGAAAATTCTTACTAAATTTACTTTAAATTTATCTTCTACATTTTCTCGCTAGGGTTTGAGAGTGAGGGTGGAGGGCTGGAGACAGAAAAAAGAGAAGGAAAAGAGAAGAACGGTAGGACATGGCATATTTGGGAATGTGATCATGGACTGTCCTTAAAGTGTAAACTTTGGGGTATTACAACGGAGTATGGAACTTCCAAATTGTCCAGGTGACAGATCTTTTTCTCATGGGAATGTAATATGGTAACATTTTTCTTATTAAGAAGAATCAAACAGGGGTGCCTGGGTGGTTCAGTTGGCTAAGTGTCTCACTTTTGATCTTGGCTCAGGTCATGATCTCACAGTCCATGAGACTGAGCCCTGCATGGGGTTCTGTGCTGATAACACAGAGCCTACATGAGATTCTTTCTCTCCCTCACTCTCTGCCCCTCCCCTTCTCTCTCTGCCCCTCCCCCTCCCATTCTGTCTCTCTCTCTCTCTCTCTCTCTCTCTCTCTCTCAAAACAAATAAATAAACTTAAAAAAAAAGAGAAGAGCCAAATCAAATAATTACCTTTTTGGTTAACATACAACGTTGAAAAACTCTTGCTTGATATTGTTTGTTAAATCATCATGTAACTTTCAATTACTTGAGAATATAAGGAATTGTCTAAAAAGTAGAAGTCAAAGCTTTAAATACTATGCAAAAATGGAAGTTTGATAACTCTGTAAGTGTTCCCCTACATTGTGCTGTCTTTCTCTATAATCAATGTTAACTAAAAAGTATGGTTCCTTCTTGACAGAAGAATAATCATTATTATTTTATGTATGTATGTATGTATGTATGTATGTGTGTGTATTTATTCATTTTAGAGAGAGAGAATCCCAAGCAGGCTCCATGGCCGCAACTCACGAAACTGTGAGATCATGACCTGGGCCAAGATCAAAAGTGAGGCACTTAACCAACTGAACCACCCAGGGACCCCCAGAATAATCACCATCGAAAGCAAAAGAGAAACCAAAAAATTGGCTTGGCTATGGTCATGTTCTGACTTCATTGTGTAAGTGTGCCATCGGTTCCAAATCTTCAACTCCACAGTCCTCATGTCACTTACTTGATTCCCATCTACTTCTTTGTATCCAAATTCAACCCTCCGGGTTGCCTATATCCTTAAACCCTATTTTTGCATATGGTTCCATTCCCCAGTTTAAACATCTAGACTTTATTCTTGGCCTTACAGGGCTTATAAGTTCACTTGAAATTATGCACTTAATGATGCCCTACTGTATTCAATTGTATTCATTTTATTTCTGTCCATGCTCTGTGACAAAATTGGACCTTGCTCACCCTTACCATCTCATCTTACTTTTTCTCTTGATTTTTAACTGATATTCTGGAATGTGGTCTGACTTCATCTTCAGGGTTTGTGGTACCTCAAAAGCAAATTTGAGTGTACCAATCACTTGTTTATGTTCACTATTCTGTGTCCACACTATTAATTCCATCTTTAAAATACACACTCCCAATCCCCAGCTTCCCCAGTATGACTTTAAAGCCACGATCCATATGGCACATATCAGGGCATAGAAATGAGAAAATAATCTTGCTTGAATTTAATTTTGGCAAATCATATTTGAGACAGTAAGATTTTGAGACAGAGAATTTCCTTAAGATGTGCCTGACATTTAGTAAAAGCAAGGTATTCTTTAATAGCTTAGTGTCCATTTATCCTTCTTGTTCCAATGGACATTTAAGGTTTCCATCTTGACAGAGAGAAGAAAACTAATGCAGATGATTCAGAAACAATGGCATCTGTGAAAACAGGATTACAGGTGGTAATGTTGAATTTACTGAGCTTTGTAATCATGGAAAACCTGCCAGTCAAGGAAACTCTCCCTCATTTTGTTCTTGGACATGGCTTGCTATTAAAAAACAAACAAACAAACAAACAAAAAAAATCCACTCTTTTCCATATGATTCAGCTAAAATTCACAAGTGTCCCCTTTGCTTATCTATGACAAAACCGGACATAGACCTACAAATTCGTAACTATCATCTCGTAAATGAATAGCTGAACTGCTTTGCTCCCACTAATTAATCAGAACTAAATGCTTATCACCTGACTTTAGTCAATATCCTCTACCATCTCCTACTCCTGAATTTGACCCATCCTCTGCCTGACCCACTGTAACAACCCTTCCATAATGGACCCTCTCAAAAACAGGCAGGTTTCCAGATTAGCTTTCAATGACCTTACCATTCAATCATGCCATCCTTGCTCATACCATTTCCCTAAATTTGGTTTCATAATCTTCAGTGACCTTTTTTATAAAACAGAAGATCTTTCTGTCTAATCTTTGCAATGCCAGCAGATCTCTTCATCAGAATATTCTCCCTATTGCAACAGACTCTCTCCCGTAGTGTAAAAGTTCCTGTCACCTATTTTGCAATAGGCTTTTTGAATACAATAAAGTCTTTCTTTATCTATATACAGAGTTTTTTTTTTTTTATTATTTAATAGTTCCTGGTGCTATGACTTGGATCAAGATTGAACCACACCTATGGATTCCCACCATCCCTACATAGGTTATGGTGCCTTGTGGGTCCTCTGAACTCCCTTGCTCCTAGGCAATTCAAGGATCCTTCAGTGAGTTCAATTCTCAAACCAGTTTTTCAGACATCTTTTTGTTTGAAATATGGCAAGAAATTACTTTTATTTTTTTCAGACAAAGAGACTATTTTTTTTGCTCCTTCTCTGTGGACGCTGCTGTATATCCTAGGTTCCCCACATCTGGAGATCATACAGGTTATTCCCTCTTTTCCTTTGACCCCAGAGATTCCCTAGCAAAAGTTTTTTTGTTTTGTTTTTGGTTTGTTTTTTTTTTTTCCTTTGGTTTAACTAGCTGTTAATCCCATAGGTAACTCTCACTCTCATTTTCCCTCTTCTGGTGACTGTGTGCTTTGCTATTATAAGATTAATTCATTCTAATACCTCTGATAATGGTACTATTGTCCATCTTTTCTGCAGTTCCCTTGAATCTTAATATCTGACTCTTTTCAATGCCTCTACCTACTCCATCCCTTTATCCACCTTTGCTGGATGGTTCTTTTCCCACTCTAGCCCCTCAATTCCCTATAGTCATTTCAGTTTAACTCCCCTTCCTCTATTAGTGGCTCTCAACAGGCTTAAGGATCCCAAGAGCAACCATTAGAACAAATAGGCTAGATGTTTTACCCACTCAAAAGGACTTTGGAGACCCCAGGATGGCCCCCTAGTTTCTCCTCAGTCTTTGACCTGAAATTTAGTCTACATTCTCCATAAGATTATACATCGTGATGAATTAACTCTTAGAGGTTTCCTCCACAATTATTGGTGGGGAGCAAAATCAACGTGTCCCATTTCCAGAAACATTCCTCATAAAAATGCGGAAGTGGGGAAAAGATAGGGGTCAGATCTTTTATATAGACCAGTAAACTTTTTATTTTTGTGTTTATTCCTAGAAGCTATAAGTTGTTATTTTTGTCTGTCTGTATGTGTATGTATGCCTGCTTCAGATTCTGTGTCTCCCTCTATGCCCTTCCCTCACTCTCACTCTGTCTCTCAAAAATAAATAAATGTGTTTTTTTTTGTTTTTTTTTTTAAGACAGGGAAAGAAAAGGAATTTATTTATTTATTTATTTATTTATTTATCTGAGAGAGAGAGAGAGAGAGAGAGAGCAGGGGAGGGGCAGAGAGAGAGAGAGGGAGAGAGAAAATCCCAAACAGGCTCTGTGTTGTCAATGTGGAGCCCAATGAGGGGCTCAATTCCACAAAGTGTGAGATCATGACCTGAGCTTAAATCCACAGTCGGGGGCTTAACTGACTGAGCCACCCAGATGCCCCAAAAAATTTATTTTAATAGTAATTACATTTTATAGTATGTCAGCTTGCATAAAGTTTTCAAGAATTTTTTTTAGTAATTTAAAACCTGAGACTTGTGCTAAATTAAGTATACACAGTACGCAATATGTTTTTGTTAAGAAAAAAGGGTAATTTTTCATGAAGTAAAATAACTATTTTATTCCAGAATGAGAAAGAGAAACTTTAGAAAAATACTTAAATAGATATGGAAATTTGTGGAAATTTTTCAGAAAGAGGATTTTACTTGCCATGGTCAGCATTGGCTAAGGTTTGATAGGTTTACTTGTAATATTTCTAAATGAGACTTAGCATAAAATATTGTACTCATAAAAAAAAGTAGAGTTTGGTTTTCTCTTCATTACAATGACAAAAATGTTTTTGACTACTGGTCTCCACTTAGTAAGAGTTTGTAAAAGACACTTCTTTACATTTTTAGTTATCTGCCTTGAAGGCAAAGATTCTACACCTAATAGAAAAAAGAGATTTTCACACACTCCTGTCTTTGAGATTTCTAGAGGATCCTTGGAAAATCACAAAAGGTTTGTTCTTTCAGTTTGTGAAAAAGAGAGGTATTAAAATAACTTTATTTGATATGTCATGAGATGCATAGGAAGTGTTGTCATATCAGAAGAAATACTTCACCTTCCATTGGTTAAATATTTACCTATAGATTTAGGTAAAATATTATTAACATAAGTATTTCAGAAATTGAATAAAGTTCCTAGAGCTCTAACACAATCCTTGCTATCCATAATATTTTTAATTATCAGAGTCCTAATGATGATTTGCCTAATATTAAATAACAGTATAGCACTATCAGTCATAAGTACATTTATTTTTCAAAATGTACCATGCCACAGAAACAAATTTCCTTGTCAATTGGCTTATTTTTGTACTGAACTTTTATCAGTCATTTAAAATCATTAGTAATCTGCAGATAGTTTTATTTTGTTTTACTCTAATATGCCCAAGATTGTGGTTACAATCAGCCACAATCCAGATTTCAGTAAAAAAGGACTTTGTCAGAGATCCATGGTAAAGACTGTGCCAGGTATTTGTGAGCACAGTTTCTGATGTCACTGCTTAAATAATTGTAAGACCCTACCACTGAATGAAGAAGTCAGGGTTCCGAGAATTCTAATTGAGAACCTGATGGATTCATTAGACTGCTAACCCAAGATGGTTGAAACAAGAATTAATTGCACAGGACTGAAAGAACTTATGAAGGATGATAATGGGTTTCATTTGGAATATTGCTGACACTTTAATGGACAATTTTTTTGAAATAAGGAACCTCTTTCTCTTTTCTCTGAAGCTACCTATAACTCATAACAATTTAATATACTGTGCTTTTGTAAATGGAAATGAAACATTTATGTTTTTTATCCCTGCTCGATCCCCTCCAGAATTTGGAATCTCTTATATTCTTATCTACATGGGTTCGAGAAGAATCTGGCCTCCTGGTTAACAGAACATATTGGAAACATTGGTTATATAACCAAGGCTTTGAGTTCAATGTCATACTTAAGAAGGATAGTTGACTCAGATATGACTAGACACTTCTAAAAAACTATGGTTGACTTCATGGAGCCAATGCTTATAAAGCCCTCTTGGGAAAACTGGCTCAGTCCTAGACTGGAGTGTTCACAACCTTACAGATGAAAAGGAAAGTAACTTCTTAGCAAATTCAGGAACCTTAAAATATTTTGAGGTCATTGTGAAGAAAGTAATTTACCCAAATTGATTGGTACCACAGGTTAAATCTTAGGATGAGTTTTTGGCTTGGCTTCCTAGCTTCAAGAGACTTTTAAAACTTGAATCTGAGATCCTTTATGAAAACATCTAGCAAAACAAGTTTATAGAGGCCTATATATTAAATTACCATTCTTGCTGTACTTACCTAAATAATCAGGTTGAATCCTAATGAGATCAGCCTTGTTTTATTATCAAGAATAACCTTTCTTTGGCATTATCTTTGATCTAAAGGGAGGTGACTATACGGAGAAATTTTGTTTCAGTGAAAAACTATAGCACACTCTAGTGGATTACCAGATTCTGGCCCTATTCACTGTCTTGGAGCTATTTTGCCCCTCTTTGTCATGTGCGAGGAAATGATAGATATGAAAAACATTTTGTTACCTATCCATAAATTGGATCAAAATTTGTGATCTTGCACCCAGTGTCAATCTTTGACAAAAAGTCAATTCTTCCAGTTTCTTTCAGTATCTGACTATCATCCTTCGAACACATATATATGTATTTTTTCTCCTTCTCTTCTTAGTGACACTGAGAACTAAAATCTGACTACCTGAATCTTTACGGGAACTTCAGGTTGCCTGTAGGTTTACTTTTCTCCCAGATCTGAAGAAGTTCTGTGATATAAAGCTCAAAGACTTGGTATATACCTCAGAGGACTCATCACTGAGGCCAGTCATGCATGGGCTGGACTTCTCCATAACTGCTGCTGGGCCACTGAGGAACTCTGGCAAAATGTTTAGGTCATTCATGCCCTTACATGAGAGGTAACTATGGCTGTGGAAAACATCACCAAGAGCAACCTCAGCTTTAACAACTCAACAAGCATACTGCAAAATGGAAAGATTTTTAGTTCATGGACTTCTTAAACTTTCATTTTCCTACATCACTGGGTAGTTGATATGTCTTTGGTTTTGCACTAGCGGTTGGTTTGAATAGAGAAACCGTATCAAAAATGTATTTCTTCAAATTCTAGAATCACCATCAAGGCTGTAAGATACCCACAGAATAAACAATACACAGAAATTTTAGGGAAACACCTACCAGTATCTCCCATTTTCCTCTGATTATGTGTTCATTGACTTATGTAAAATTTAATTTTAATAAGTTAAACTCCTGTTTTGATGTGACTACACTGTATCAGAAGCCGCTTTTGTTGATACAAGAGTGCCGGGTTCATAGCTCCAACCTCTAAACTCTCCTGTTTTACCTTAACTCCTAAGAATTCAGAACTTCTATTAAGCATTAATTCATACCCCCTGATCTAGCCCAGCCACCCATTCAATAATCTGATACTATATAACAAATATGGAAACAAAGGTATTCTTATTAGCACACATAATTTTTTCATTGTTATTTTTTTTTCATTATAGACAAAATTCCTATATTGGTGCTACTTTGGGCTCTACAATAAACTACTTTAAAAAAGGTTGTAATTGTCAGACTCTTTTGAGTAAGTCAAGAGCCCCCAGAATAAGAACTAGGTAAAGGCTATATTTTTCCTTTTGCATACCTGACTAGGAGTTGACATGCTGCATTGAAAATAAAACCTTGACTAAACTCTATTAAAGTGACAAATATTAATGAGCAACTAAGCACGAAACAACTGTTTCATTTTTTGATGTAAGCTTAGGGAAGTCCCTGCTCTCTGCCCATAAGTACTGTGACAAGCAATTTTCATAAGGGTGCAGTTCTGGGGCACCAAGCCAAATGAAATTTAGGACTTAGAACACCACTCAGAAGACTATTACTTTGTTGCTAAATTCTTAAATCCTGTTTGTAAACTGGAACCTGGATCATTTTTCTAATAAATCCTATAGAAATACAGTTTCATGCATGGAAAATAGTCTTTAACATCTCCTATGCCATTTAGCAAATCCTGAGATACAAATACAGATTCTGATATTTAAAATGTTGCCTATCTATCCGGGACTAAGACACCTGATTAGGTTTTTCAAAAACTATATAAACATTCTTGGATTGTATCCTGAATAGGATGCTTCAAATGCTGATTTCTGTAGTGTGTGGAATGCAATGAATTTATTCAGAAATATTTTAAAGATACCCAGACACCGGAAAAATAACGGGCCCAAGAAAGTTAAAGAGTTGACAGATGACCCAAATGCCATAAAATTATCCTAGCAGTCATGAAGGCATAAGTTCAGAGTATATCTAGAAAAAACATTTTACCTATATTTTTAATTGATTGAGTTGGTTTTAGTCAAAAATCTAGCGATTTTTCCAATATATAAGTTAAATATTCTGTTTCTCAGACCTTGTTTGTACCTAGAGGGGCAGAGGTAGAGGGAGACGGAGAATCCCAACCAGCCTCTACACTGTAAGCACAGAGCCCAAAACAGGGCTCGATCTCAGGAAACGTGAGATTATGATTTGAGCCAAAATCAAGAATCACTCAACGAACTAAGTCACTCAAGCCCCTGAGCCTTTAGGAGTTCTTACTGTTCTTTTGCAAACTATTACCCATTTTAAGAAAAAAAAACAAAAAAAACAAAACCCATAATGTCAACATCTTATGATTTCTGAGGAAGTAAATTTTCTTTTCTTTTTTTTTTTTTTTCAACGTTTTTTTTTATTTATTTTTGGGACAGAGAGAGACAGAGCATGAACGGGGGAGGGGCAGAGAGAGGGAGACACAGAATCGGAAACAGGCTCCAGGCTCCGAGCCATCAGCCCAGAGCCTGACGCGGGGCTCGAACTCACGGACCGCGAGATCGTGACCTGGCTGAAGTCGGACGCTTAACCGACTGCGCCACCCAGGCGCCCCCTGAGGAAGTAAATTTTCAACTTTAGGTTTTTTTTCTTATCTTATTCAGGCATTTAACTTACTCCATATTTTTTAAAAATTTTTTACCACTTGTATTTCATATTCACAAGTTATATTATTTCAAAATGTTATATGTTTGTTCTCACCGGGTTTATGAATAAATATTAAAGATATTTTGTTAATTAAGTGAGATGAAAGTTTCTATTTCTATAAAATAAAAACCTTGTTTTAATTTTGTGTATGTTATTTCATATTTTATTATTCTATTGCAAGGATTAAGAAAAAAATACAATAGCTATCTTGAATATAGAGATGTTAATTATTCTAAAGTGTCAAAATTGCTATGAAATTTTCAAAATATTTTGTGCTAAAAGAATAGCAAATGCTATAATTTGAAGCTAGGGGGAATAATGTACATGAACACTGCTTATTTCTAAGTAAACATGATTAAAACAAATTTATGAATATTTTAACATTTGTAATGCAATGATGTTTTGATCTGTGAGCATATGTTGAACACACAAAAAACCTTCAGCACTTGATAAGGCAAATGTTTTCCTGCGAGACAATAGTTTTTCTTTTTCTATATGCATTATTTATTATCAGATAAGTAAGATCAGCATGCTTTGAAGGGGCTCATCATAAAGTGTCAAGGCACTAGGTAACAAATCATTGGTTGTTTAAATGATTGTTTTTCCCTGAAGAACAATATATTTTGGGCTGAAGACCTAACTTCATTATGCCTCAGTACATACTGAGTGAAAAATACTATTTCCGTCATTAATGTGTTTATAAAAGCTTTTTGTTGTCTGCACTGAAAAGTCATTCGGTTGAATTTTTTTCTCGTGATATATTGTCTGGCAGTAAAAGCTAATGCACTCAGTAGCATTTGTAGACTTTCAAATTTTAACTAAATTTTTAAAGAGGGATACGTCTAACTATATTATTAATTATTATGAATTATCATACATCAATCAGAAATGGATATGAATTCAATTTTTTAAACTAAGCATACCAATCTCTCCTCATACATATTTTACACCGCTCAAGGAGAGATTTCAATAGTTTAATTTCCCCACAATGATCACTGCTACTTGAGATTTTCAAGCTCTGCTGAGTTTTCCTGTCTATTATTTTGTTTCTATAAAGATATTTCTAGAGAGAATAAATGAACAACTAATATTTGAACTATTGTTGATGTCATATTTGATTCTGTAATATAAATAATGTAAACTTTTAAAACTTTTTAGCTGATGAGTATTATTTATAAACACTCAAATGTATATACTCTTATTAGTCATTTGTAGCTACTCGTCTACTTTAAAATATTTCAATATATATATTATTTATATATATACTGTATACAATTATACATTAATGTCCATGTTATCTTTAAAGTATTCCCTAGAAGCTATTAAAGTTTTCTGAAACCTTACGAGTAATCCACACAAAGATAGAAATTACTAAAGTTTCTGATTTTTATTTTTAATTGGAAAGAATATGTAGCATATTAAACAACATATATAAAATATCAGATACATAATATTAAATATTACATCTCAAAGATATTTTCAGTCTTCCTAAGTTGAAGTCATGTAATGAACCGTGCAATAATCGAGACTAACCCTTCTTAATTGTACCATATTCACACACACTTGTTTGTGGTAGGGTTTCACGACCACAGTATCTTAGTCTCTCATCGGGTGCTTTGGTCACGTGCTTGGTATGGATGTTTTCTCAAACCACGACGCCTTAGGAAGGGGAAAAGCACACACCTGTAGCGGAAGCAAGTGTCATGGAGCATGTGGTTAATCACTGATATGAATGGTGCCTTTGCTGCCTCTGGTACCTACCCCTATCTTGCTTTAAGTGTTACCGATGTGCAAATTAGAAAGCCCCAAAATACTGGCAGTGAAAACATGCCCTAAGGATACGGGCAGCTCTACCCAGCTGGCAATGAAAAAGGTGTTGTGACCAGAACTGGAACTAAAATTCATCAACTCTCTACAGGTGAGATGTAATTAAAGTTTCAATCGTTCTGTTTCAGTAGTTGTTCTTAATAATCTCTAATAAGACTGTTATTTGATTTCTACACACTTAGCCTGAGCACATTATGTTTGGAAACAGGGAGCTACCGCCACTGTATTTTCCCAGTTAGTTTGGAAATTCTGACTGCAACGAGCTGATCTAATGTTGCTTTTATAGCACTCCCTTCAATCTACATATCATAATTTCCAAAGAATATTATTTTAATTCATGTTTGGTTTGCCTAATATCTTTTTGCCATACGCTTGTGTTTTATTATAGATTTCCCTGTATTACCCATGTTAAGGATGCATCGGTTTTGATACACATCATCTTTTATTATATTAAAGGCTCAAATTTACCAATTATATTATTTTGGGAAGACCAAAAAACTTCTCCTATCGCAAACCAGAGAGTATAAATCCAACAAAAACATCAAAAAGCTATGTATTTTCAGTTTAATCTTCATATTGTAGTTCATTTTCTAAATTTTAAGAATTTGAGACATATTTTTATGTTGCATTTTTTCAGGTATTTGAACGCAGTAAGAAGTACAAATATATATTTTTAAATTCTTGTAGGATGATTAAGTGTCATCAGGTGGATAATGAAAAGCTACATAATTTATTCTGCATGGCATTTGAAAATTTATGATTTGGGGCGCCTGGGTGGCGCAGTCGGTTAAGCGTCCGACTTCAGCCAGGTCACGATCTCGCGGTCCGTGAGTTCGAGCCCCGCGTCAGGCTCTGGGCTGATGGCTCGGAGCCTGGAGCCTGTTTCCGATTCTGTGTCTCCCTCTCTCTCTGCCCCTCCCCCGTTCATGCTCTGTCTCTCTCTGTCCCAAAAATAAATAAAAAACGTTGAAAAAAAAAATTAAAAAAAAAAATAAATAAATAAATAAATAAAGAAAATTTATGATTTTTTAAATGATTGAAATAAATGAATGCTGGAAGGAAGAATAATCTTTGCAACAATCTTTATCCATTAGAAATCATGAAAATCATTGAATACTAAAAAAATATCTTGTGAATGAGTCAGATCTGTAGTTGAAGATTCAAGAATCATCACACATTTATTTATATAAAAAAATCTCACCTCTGACATTTTATGAAAAGGTAGAAAAACATTTAAAAAGATGATACGTATTTAGCATATAATATTTGTGAGGCAGTATTCTAAATATTGCGCATATTACCTTATTTTATCTTCACAAAAATTCTAGAAGTCAAGCATCTTAAGTGACAATTTACACTTTAAAAACTGAGTTTCTGGAATGCTAAACACCATTTTCAGGGTTACTCAGAAACTAGTGAAGATAGAATGTTTTACCCATGTTCAGAAATCATCTAACTTGTAATTAACTAAGATATATACACTTTATCTCACAATTATATTATAAACTAAAATTTTTAGCACGTGATCTTACCCAATTTCCTCTCTGAAGTACATAAGGGGGCGCCTGGATGGCTCAGTCAGATAAGTGGACAATTTCAGCTCACGTCATGATCCACAGTTCTTGGGTTCGAGTCCCACATCGGGCTCTGTGCTGACAGAGCCTGGAGCTTGCTTTGCATTCTGTGTCTCCCTCCCTGTCACTCCTACCCCACTCACACTCTGGTCTCTCTCTCTCTCAAAAATAAACATTAAAAAATGAAAAAAATAAAGTACATCAGGAATGATCAAAGTGTTAGGCAGATAATTGGTGCTTCAAATAATAAATAAAAAAAAATACATTGTGCTTACTGAAAATGTCCAGGGTACGAACATCACGAAGGCAAGGACTTTTGTTTTGTTTTGTTTTCCCTGTGTTTTTCATATCCATTAAATAAAACTAAGTGCATATTAGGTACTTGATATACATTTTTTTTCAAGAATGAGTAAGGCCTAATTTCGAAGGACTCATTTGGAAACATCATTTTAAGTTTTTGAATCATTGACTTCTCCAAGTTTAAGAATTAAAATAACAAATATTACATATATCCACAGTTTGAGATATAGTCACACACTTAATCTCATTTATTCCTCACTAAGTATGTGAGAGCAAATACAGGATCAGCATGAAAGGGAAAAAGCTCAGTTTCAGAAAAGTAAAGTGAATTTCCTATGTATCTTACACATAACACAACTGCACTCAACATAGTCTTGTGTGTCAAAATGTCACTATTATCATCTTTCTTAAACTCAAAAGTTTAAATGTTGTATTATTCAAATATACACTCAATATCTCCACTTCTGTCTAAAATATATTGGACTATCAGGATGCCTGGGTGGCTCAGTTGGTTGAGCTTCCGGCTCTTGATTTCAGTTCAGGTCATGATCTTGAAGTTTGTGTTTGAGCCGCGCATCTGGCTGCATGCTGACAGTGAGAATCTTTCTTGGGAGTCTCCCTCTCTCTCTCTCTCTCTGCCCCTCCCCTGCTTGTGAACTCTCTCTCTCAAAATCAATCAATCAATCAATCAATCAATAAGTAAATACATTGGACTGTTCTGCTAATTTCTTTTTTTTTGCAACTTGAATACCTTGATTAATCTCTAAAACTTCAAATATAGAGCCTGTTGATCATACATAAAAAACTGAACATTGACCAGTGTGTATTTGTCAAGAAGTATTTCCTAACTCTGTGGGTTTTTATTTCTTAGGCCACCTCAAAACAAAGTTGCGTTTCTTTATTTCCGATCCTAGAAGTTAACATATTCCAATCGCATAAGGGGCATTAAAGTTATATAAATAAAACTTAATATGTATGTGTGTGTTCTATAGATGTATATAATATAGATGTAGATATAGATGTAGATATAGATGTAAAACACATATGTAACATATATGTATAAACATATAATATATATGTGAATATATATATACACATATATATATAATTTTAATGCCCAATTATATGTTTGCTATACTTACATGTTCAAATTTAGAGGAATAATTGAGACAACAATGTTGCTTACGATATACTTCTCCCTTCCTTATTTTTAATAAAGTGATCCTGAGATCTTAAAGTAAAGGATTCTTAACCCCTCTATAATCAAAGAAAGACAATTCATCAATCTAAAGACACCATTGCATTCTAAATCCTGAATATGATGGCCTAAAGAGGTATGGTGTCATTTGCTTAAGACCAAGTTTTTTAAAGCCAGGGAGACAAGGGTCCAAATTCTTTCATCCTCTTGATGTCTGTGGGTACATGAAAGCCTTTGATATCTCTGAGTATCATTTTATTATCAAAAGTAAAATAGACCTATGAATTCTCATTATTCAGGTTTGTTATATATTTTAAAACATCTGAGTGTTTCATTTGGAATTGGAGCTGAAAGTCTCGATTTATCATTTAGAGTATTCTTTGTATCAGATATACTTTGGTTAATTTTTTCACTTCTCTTTATCCATTATCAAGTTATTGTATCTCAGCTTCAACTTCACACTTTAATACCAGCTCTGTAATAAAGACTGGAATTTCTTTAAGAATTTCTCTTTGAAACTGAGCACAGTGTTAAACTTTGATGGTTGAAGGCACTGGAAAAACAACACAAAAAGAAGTAGGCTTCTCCTGCAGGTTCCACCTGCTGCATGATCAATCAGCAGCATGGATCTGAGGACATATGGTGGTGATCAGCTCCAGCCATGGTCTCTCATCAGTCTCAAAAACAAAAACAAAAACAAAAACAAAAACAAACAAAAAAACCCAACCTGACTCACACTGATCACCACCTTTCTATGGTTCTCTCCGCAAGAACACATGGCTCTCTAGATCTCCTCTCCATAGTGAATCTCCTGTCCACTTGACTCTCTACATGGCTACGTCCCTGGAATTCTGTCTCCTAAAGTCCTTCCAGTGTAGACACAGCAAACTTCAAACCATCACCTGCAAAGACACACAGAGTCTCTCTTCATACCCCACCAATGGCAAGAACTCACCTGCACTCCAAAGGATTATTTCCTGTTCCTCACCATCGGTGGGCTACAAAACACCCTAGTTGATGAGGTGTGAACACTGGTCTTTTGAAAGGCCCCCTCCTTCCAAGTTGTACCTTTAGGGTACACTCCCTCATCCCTGGGCAATTCTCTTAGAGAGTTATCTTTATTTCTAATTACACTCCTATCAAAACTTACTAATTCTTCACATTAAAACATTTCCTTTTAAGTCACTGATGACTTAAGTTCTGTGACTTGATTTGAACCAGACTAATACGATTATTCAGATTTAACCACTTTTGCAACCCTCAGTTTTATTGCCTGTGACACGGGATGCTAAGGGATGAGATGCAGTCTCATTTATCTTTGCATTTATCTTTCCCCTAGTTATTATTTAGGATTCATATAATTTTCATATTTCTCTTGCTCACTAATGCTAACCCTAATAAAAAAAATTCAAACATGTCCAAAATGTTGAATAAGAAATCTACCAGAAAGCATGTAGGATTCATAAGTAAGTGGTGCAAGTCAATATACGCTGCCTTCTCTCTGTCTCTGTTTCTGTCTCTGTCTCTGTCTCTCTCTCACACACACATACACACACAAATTAACTTTCTAAGGCCAAATTAAAGAAGGTCACATTGTTAGTCTTATTTTTTTCTCATTTCTGAGGATGGTTTTGCTACTTTTATAGAGACATGTTTATTAAGATCATGGCTAGGTTTGGAATGAGACTGAACTAGAAAGCAGATATACTATGCAAATCCTGATTTATATAAACTTTATGACAGATTATGTGAAGTATACTGATTTACATTAGTCAAGATATTATTTGTCAAACCAGGCTAGAATATATATATATATATATATATATACACACACACAGATATATATATATATATATATATATATATATATATATACCCCTCCCAGGGCCTATATTTGTTAAAATGGGAATCAGTAGCTTAGCAATAACATATAATGTGAACAGGAAGTTGTCTGAAATGTAGTAAGTGCTCAGTAAATAATAGCTGTCATTACAACTACTAAGTTATGTCGTTTTCTTTTTTGGTTTATTTATATGTTTTATTCTTACATCCCATTCATTGTTGCTGGCTGTTTTTAATCCAAAACTTAGAGAGGAAGTTCTTGTAATTCAAGTCACATAAACCAAAGAATCAATAATAATTAATAATGTATTTAAATAATAACATTAGTTTCCTACTACCGCTATAGTAAGTTACCACAAACTTCAAGACTTAAAGCAATACAAATTTATCATTTTATGGTTTTATAAGTTAGAAGTCCAACTTGGGTCTTACTGAGCTAAAATAAAGTTGTTGACAGGGACTTATTTCTATCCGGATACTCTAGATGAGAATCTTTCCCCTTGTGGTTCACAGTTTCTGCAGTCTACATTGCTTGGCTGTGACCCTTTGCCCAACTGGGGTAGATTCTTCACTTTTAAAGACTCATATGAGCAGACTAACCTATCCAGATAATCCAGGATAATCTTCCCATCTCAAATTCAGTCCCTTTAATCCAATCTGCATACTCACCGGTTCTGTTAGGGCATGGACATCTTCGGGTGCCATTGTTCTGTGTACTACAAAAACCCGTAACTAATTTTTAAAGTATGTTTTTTGGATAATAGAAATCTTAGTTGAGTTTTGATTGCATATCGTATTAACTTTAATTTTTTTTAATGTGTATTTATTTTTGATTGAGAGAGAGACAGAGCAAGAGCAGGGGAGGATCAGAGAGAAAGGGAGACAAAATCCAAAGCAGTCTCCACGCTCTGCAGAGCCTGACATGGGGCTTGAACTCACAAACTGTGAGACCATGACCTGAGCCGAAGTCAGCAGCTCAACCGACTGAGCTTCCCAGGTGCCCCTCATATTCATTTTATTTTTTTAAATCCCAAACTCCATTTCAGCACATTTTTCTTAAAAAAAAACAGGCTGTTTAATTTCAGTCTATTACTGTATAGAACAACAACAAGGCATCAATAAAAAACAAGTTTCTGAACAAAGTATCTACATTTTTTAAAATTTAGATATTATTTCCTCTTCATGGTCAATTATGTTTCCTTGATACAGATCCTCATTTTCTTGCATTGTTTCAGGAAAAAAAATAAATAAATAAAGACAGCCTATTCTGCCTACTCTCTGTTTTTGTCTGCTTTCATCTTGTTCTCAAGTCAGTCCTTCCTCCATTGTGTTAGTAGCTACTTTCCTCTAATCAAATAGATTATCATGCTATGTTTTAAAATTTTTAATCCCATCTCTGGGTGTACTGGTTGAAATGAAAAGCTCATATTCATTAACATTACAAACAAGGTATTATTTCAAAATCTTGTCAAAATTTCCTGCCCAGACTCATCTGTAAACATTGACATCTCATATACTTTCTGTCTTTACATTCCTCACTTTTTTTTCTTTTCTTTTCTTTTCTTTTCTTTTCTTTCTTTTCCTTTCTCTTCTATTCTCTTTTTTTTTTTTTTTTTTTTGTTTTTTTTTCAGGCTCTCATGTGCCTTTCCAGTATAACATCAACAAATTTTACTCACCAACTCAGATGAAGTTCAAATATTTTTTTTTGGTAAAGTTCACTCCATTACTTTGAGCAGAAAAAACTACTCTCTTTTGTAAGCCTATAGTAGTTTACTCATACTTTTTCACATTATCAGATTCACATTGCTATTACCTGTTTATTTGTCTGTCTTCTATCTGGAAAGTGTGATTCCTTAAGTTAGAGACATGTTTCCTACAGTTATCTGTATCTCCTATATTTTTGCTTGTTTAATAAATATTATTAAATAACTAGCTACAAGGATAGGCTAAGAATTCACATAGGACTGAATAACAAGGCAAAATGTATTTAATATATGATATATGGAAAGATTATATTTTACCTAAGGAACAAAACATAGCATTTTTCTTTAGCATATATTTAGAAGAATTTATGAGCTCAAGTAGTTTTAATTGTAGACCAACATTGATGAGAAACAAAAAAAATTAGAAAAAAAAACTATGTCAATTTCCATATTAGCAGGTATGTCTTTTTCCTTGACATGAATATGATATCTGTCTATATATATATATATATATATATATATATATAAAACTCAAGAATAAATACAAAAAGTTAAAGAATCATATAATCTCTTTTGTCTCTATGTAAAAAAAAATAGATGAATAGGTACTTTATATATAGTATGTGCTTTATAGTCAGTTAAATGTTACAAATGAATTCTGTTTTACCAACAGTCATCAATATGACTTCAACAGCATCACTATATATAACATATTTCGGGGTTATTGCTAATAATCACTAATCACTAATTTATATGTCACAGATAATTAGCATACATTCGCTCATTAGAAAAGACATAACTTCAGGATAAATTTAGTGCCTTGGCACAGAGAAGCATGACTCCTAAGTAAAATTATTCCAAATATGACAGCAAAGCTCTTTTCACTTCTCTGTTGAAAGTAAAAATTTGCTGATTTGAATTTGCCTTTTCACTACAGGAAGTAATTATGATAACCAGAGTAATAATAAAAACTTAAAACATTGTGATCATTCTGGATATAGATGAGGCCAGAGATGTTTTAAACTGTGTAAATTTAAAGACTATTAGACTGAGTAGCAGAAAGACATCTACCCTGGGAATCTAAGAATGTAGAGTTCATTGCTTTATTTCTCAGTTGAACATTATTCAGATCTGCTAGTGGTCTTGGACAACTTATTAAAATTTTCTGGGTAAAATATGGAGGTTGGAGCAAATCATCTACAAATTTCCTTCTAGCATTATTAACTATATTATTCTTTCTAAGTCTGTAAAATCAGTTAGAATTAATCATCCACAGTAAAGAGGTGAATGTTTTCTTTTCTGAAAGGATGGCTAATTATACCCCCCAAAAAAGCATGCACTGCAGATTAAAGTAAATGACATGAGGAGCTAAGATTGTGGAATAGTAGCAGAATCCTAGGATTGCCTCACCCCTCAAACACTGCTGGATAAATATCAAATCATTTTGAATACCCAAGAAATTGATCTAAAGAGTGACAACAAACTACACAACTAGAGGGAGAGAAGAGGCCACGTGTGGAAGGTAGGAGGTGCGGAGATGTGATTTGGTGGAAAAATGGATTGCTGGTGTGGTGGAGGGAAAGGAACCTTGGTTGACGGGACAGAGAGAGTAGGAGTGAGAGAGAGAGAGAGGAGACACAGGGGATCACACAAGTAAAATGGTTCCCTAAAGCCAATGACCAGGAAAACAAGAAGGGCTGATTTTCATGAGTTGTGAAAACTTTGAGTGGGGCTCAAAGATGAGTTTTAGGGACACTTGGGTGGCTCAGTTAGTTAAGCGTCGGGCTCTTGTTTTCAGCTCAGGTCATGATCTCACAGTTCAGTGAATTCAAGCCCCACATCGAGCTTTGTGCCGACAGTGCAGAGCCTACTTGGGATTCTTGTATCCCTCTCTCTCTCTGCCCCTCCCTTGCTCTCTCTTCCCTCTCTCTCTGTCTGTTTCTCTCAAAAATAAACAAATAAACTGAAAAAAAAAATCTTTAAAAAATGTCAAAAAAAAAAAAAAGATGGAGTTTCAGATGTCCGCTCCATGGCTGGTGTGGAGTTTGGTAGACCCAGCAGTGCACCTGTAAAGAAGGAGGGTGGATAGCCCCAGTAGCAGACAGTACAATCTGAGGATCTCCTTGGACACATTGGGAGCAACAGTTCCCCTCATTGGAGGGCATCTGGCAGAGGTGGCATTGCCTCTCTGGGGACAAAAGAGCCAGCAGGTGGTGCCATTTCCCTCCCCTGCCCCTCAGTGTAGGTGCAGAGATACCTGCTGAGGGCAGCTAAACTGGACACTGGCAAACCTGGATCAGTTCCAGCATGGCAAGACCGTCCCCCAGAGGACAAGCACCGGTCCTGCCATGCAAGATCCCTAAAGTCTGAACTTGTAAATTCAGGTAACCTGTCTGGGATAAAACACAGGTACGTTGCACTGCCAGGTAAGCAGGCAGTCAGACACAAAAAGAGTGGAAGCAGGGATCTGAGGGAAACCTGGGACACGTGGGGAAGACTGTAACCTCTTTGGGAGGACTTCCTGGACAGTGATGAACACAAACTCCCCTCTCTGGGGACTAGGGAGCTGCCTGGTGCCATTTTCCTCACCCACTCCTCAGCATAAACTAACTTCAGTAAGCAGCACAGTGCCAACAGTGGCGAACTAAAACACTTACGCCAAGCCTTGCCATCTTGTGCTCTGCGGGTGATGCTTTTCTCCGGCAAGTGTACCTGAGAACCAGCACAGTGGGTTTCTCCCTCAGAAGACCATCACAAACCTTTGTGCACACCATGTCTACTAAACACAGAGTTCTGCAAATCTTCAGCTCATCTGGAAACAGCATCAAATCTCTTTTAATCAGGAAGCCAAAGCATACCTTGTTAAAACTCACCACACTATGGCCAAGGTCCAAACACTCCCCACTCCGGGCAAGGGGAAACTCTGCAGAGCACTGACCCAAGGGAAAGAGCAGTCAAAACACAGCAACAGAGTGCACACAGCATACACCAGAAACACTTCTTAAAGCTCCAGGCCCTGGACAGTATATGATCTACTCTTTATAAAGCCATTAGTCTCAGGAGCAGAAAACACAACAGGCTTTCCTAACACACAGAAGAAGGCAGAGACCTAGACAAAAATGCCAATATGAAGGAATTCATCCCAAAAGAAAGGAGAAGGTCATAGCCAGGTATCTAACTAAAACAGATATAACTAATATGCCTGATCCAACATTTAAAGCAAAAATCATAAAGATACTAACTGGGCTTGAGAAAAGCATAGAAGACACAGGGGAGTCCCTTACCACAGAGATAAAAGACTTAAAACTAATCAGGCCAAAATGAAAAATCCAATGACAGATTCAAAACTGACTGAATGCGATGACCACGAAGATACAAGAAACAAAGGAATGAATAAGTGATATACAATACAGAAATTATGGAATATAATGAAGCTGAAAAGAAGAGGGAAAGAAAAATATTAGACCACAAATGTAGTCTTAGGTAACTAAGTGACTTCATAAAGCATAACAATATTCTTATCATAGGAGCCCATGAAGAAGAAAAGAGATAAAAGAGGTCAGAAGTTTTATTTGAGGAAATTATAGTTGAAAACTTCCCTAATCTGGAGAAAGAAATAGACATACAAATCCAGGAGATACAGAGAACTCCAAATAAAATCAACAAAAGCAAATAACACCAAGATATGCTGTAGTTAAATTTGTAAAATATAGAGATAAAGAAAAAAATCCTAAAAGTAGCAAGATAAGAAAATGTTGGTAATTTTCAAGGGAAGAAAAATAAGATTAGCCCCAGATATTTCCACATAAACATGACAGGCAAGAAAGGAGTTGCATGATATATTCAATGTGTTGAATGGAAAAAAAAATATACAGCCAGAATATTCTATGTAGCAGGACTGGATATACACACACATATACACACACATATATATACACATACACACACACACACACACACATATATATATATATATATATACACACACACATATATACACACATATATATATATATACACATATATATTAGTTTCAGGAGTAGATATATATATATATATATATATATACACATGTATATGTGTGTATATACACATATATACACACATATATACACATATTACTCAGCCATGAAAAAGAATGAAATCTTGCCAACTGCAAAGACATGATGGAGGTAGAGTATATTATGCTAAATGAAATAAGTTACTCAAAGAAAGACAAATATCATATGGTTTCACTCATATGTGGAATTTAAGAAATAAAACACATAAACACAGGGTGCAAAAAGAGAGAGACAAACTATAAGAGACTCCTAACTATAGAGAACAAACTTAGCGTTGATGGAGGGAGGTGGGCAGGAGGATGGGTTAAATGGGTGATGGGTACTAAGGAGGGTACTTGTGATGAACACTAGATATTATATATAAGTGATATATCACTAAATTCTACTCCTGAAACTAATATTGCACTATATGTTAAGTAAGTAAAATTTTAATAAATTCTTGAAACTCTAAAAAAAGTTAAAAAAAAACTGACTTTTCTCCAAATATAAATAAACAAGCAAACAAATAAATAAATAAAGAATGCATTTCTTTCTTCCTTCCTTTCTTCTTCCCTTTTTTCTTTCCATTCTTTCCTCACTTTTCCATCTCTCCTTTCTTTCTCTCTCTCCCTGCTTCTTTCCTTCCTTCTGAATTGGATAATTTAAAAAAAAAAAAAGAATTTAAAGGAGAAAAACTAAATGCAGGTACATGAGTTAAGAATCATGAAAGAAGAAGAACAGAAATTAAAATGTTCACTACAGGTTACTTCTGAGTAGCAAGATTATAAGTGTTTTTAATGATCTTCTTTGTGTATTTTCTAAAGTGAATATATATTTTGTAACAAAAGAAAAGTTATGAAAAAAAGAGTAATGAAACAGGGAAAATCACATGGATAATTCTGTCAAAAGTCTTTCTTCAGTATAGTCATTTTATAGCAAAACCCTTAACAAAGACAACTGTGGAATATTTTTAAACCAAAAGCAAGAGTGAGAGTTTTGAAAATGACATAGCTCCCATTATTAAAATGAAGCATTCTGAATAATCATATGCTAATTATTGTTTTTCTATAACCAAATCAGAAAGGTCTCACAAAGATCTCTATGTAAATTTTGAAAGTTACAACCAAATATTGAAAAATATCCACTGCCAACATTTTCAATTTAATTAATGCTGAAGACAGTTTTTTAAATGGCATATGAACTCATTATGAAAACCAGGAACAAAATTTTAAGTTAATGTTTCATAAATATAATTTTATAGAGATCATTCATAATACTGGGGAAGAAAATTATTCTCTGGAATCCAACATATAAGTGGGTGGAGTTAACAAATTTAAAGCAGAAGCTGTAAACACAAATGCACATAGAAATTAGGCAGCAAATAACATGTAAAATGGTTAGGTGTATAATCCAGCACTGTGGGAGTGGCCAAGACTGAGTAGACGAGGAGAAACTAAGTTCACATAAAGAGTATGGTAACAACGTGATTCCAGATAATTTGTGCTCATGCAACTTAGTCTTTAGAGAAAGCTTAGATAAAAAATAAATTACAGAATATTTTGACCAAATTAATAATTGCAATAATTAATATTTTTATTTAAATATCCTTAAATAATTTATAATTCTTTTCACTTTTACCTATATTTACTACCACTTTGGAGTAAAAGTTTGAGGTCATAAAGAAAATAAAATTACTCGTGGCTTAAAGTAAAGGAAAGTAAAGGAACTTAAGAGACTTGATCAAAGTCAGGCCTGGGATTCAAAGCAAAGCTGCCAGACTCCCCTATTCATACACAGGCTGTTAAATCACACAACATTCCCTGGTTTGGACTCAGGATTTTACAAGTGTCTGCTGAATCAATATATGGAATAAAAGAAAACACACATACATACAAACTGTCATCATTGTTTAAAGATTGGCTTACACTGAACATAAAATGTCAATTACAGACCTGTTTCCCATAAAAAGACCTAGAATATTGTGTAGAAAAACTGATACTCATGAAGAGAAAGAGATACAGGGAGAAACCAAAAAATGTATGTAGCTATGGGATGATTTTTCAAGTACTATAGGCAGGGAAAAATTTCTATGACATATTATATAATGATTTATTTTATATGTGATATAGATAATAAAAGTAAAAATCCTAAATGGCATATTAAAGTTCAGGTTCGAATGGTATAGCGTATATTTATAATGCCAGTCATCAGTCCTAGCAGATGGACCCACTTAGTGTGCTGCAATGAGAAATTATAAGCTTGTGTTTTGAAAAGAAAGAATGAAATGGGGAAAGGAGAGAGGTTTTTTCATTTCTTTTTTCCTGATGAACCTCACTAATATTATAGTTACCAGAATGCACATTTTAATGTGTGTTGCCTCCTTGTATATATATTATGAATGTCTTTCTGCTTTTCAAAAATTCCTGTCTTCCAAGAGCTTGCAAGCCATGGAGTAGTTCTCCCTGTATCTATATTCCTACAGATGGGAGTAATAAAAATTAGAATCTGATGAAAAAATTATCTTCTGAATTTACTGAAAGAAGCACTCTTACAAAGTAAAATGTTGGCTTTTAACAGAATCTCTAATATTCTAGCTGAACTATTGATTTGTTGAGAACTTGGGCAAGTTTATTCATTTTCCAAGACTCGGAAATGAGATCAAATATATTTTGAGGATAAAATGAAATATATATATTAGGCATTCAGCACAGGGAGGGGCCATAGTACATAATAAGTGTCAGGTAATGTGGAGTATGCCGTGACGACTCCACAAACTTCCTTCAAAAGGGAGTGACATTCACCCCAATTGCTGGCTCACATAACTCAATGGTCAGCCTTCCTCATGCATGTCTGCAGCTGAAAAGAGATGCTTCACCCAAGTCATGCCCCTTTCTGAAGGCAGCCATATTCTATGACTACTAGACTCAGGGATATAAAGGATGGTTCCTTGGCCCCACAAGGGAACACTGCAATGGGCTGTCCCAGGTAGGGTCAAGCTAAAGCCTTTTTTGAGACTACACTGCACCCCAATTTCATTTTCCACCCAATATCAGTTCTTCGTTTTCCTGATAGGTCTTGATCCTGAGAGCATTCCCCAAATAACTTCCTGGACAATAATCTCTGTCCTAGCACCTGCTTAGTTCCTGCTTCCCCAGGAAGTCAACCTCCAACGCATATTATGCCTTTCACTTTTCTAGTTTCAAAATTGTGTATGTTAAAATAAGTTGTTCAAAAATATTTTTTACACTGAGTACTTTTCTTTCTAACATCATGTCTTTAAGGCATGAAATACTATGCTTACTTCTTTATCTGAGAGTCTCATTTTATGACTTGAATTCTTTGGAATATGTGATACTTTACACACTTATTCTTTTAGGTCCATAAAGCAAGACTACAAGTACAAACTATCCCCAAGGCTCTTTTTAAGGCTGACTTGGGAAAATCAATTAGGTACTTACTGCCCTCACAATATCCTACAGTATTCACTTAGAATTTAATAGTTCAGATGCATCCTTGTCTTAGACTTCCTTTTCATAAGTCTCTATAACATTGCTTTTAAAAATATTTTATGCCACATTTATTCACTTTTATGATCCTAATTGGAAGCAAACTTCAAGACTCTGGTGTCAGTTTGGAAATGTACATTTTATCCAAATGCAAATTTATCTGAAAAAAAAAAAACAGAAAATGCACTAAAATAGAATCACTCAATCACGTTAATTTTCTTCTAGGGAGTAGACACAAATGCAAGCAAAATCTCCACAGACCTTCAAAAAAGAAACTTGATTGAAATCATTGGTTCGACCAAGTATGTGGGCTCTCTTTACCTTAAAACCTGGCTGAAATGCCAACTTTTTAAAATCAAAACCATTTTTGTAGAACTTTTAATCTTTGTTTCTTTAACAGTAAACTGTATTCTTTCTTTGAAAGTTCTCCCAGAATTGTTAAGTATTCTCAAGATATAAATATCTTTCTTCCTAAAACCGGATCCTGAGCATTCTGCTTACTTGTGTTTGTGAATCTGAGAAACATGTTTCTGCCAGAACAATGTAAATAAATACATCCAACATTCAATTGCACATATTTCCTATTTATTATTTAAAAACACTGTCCACCGTAGAATAGATTAAAATTTGAAAGTGTTCTAATTGTCAATATATAAAATTCTGTGTTTAATATATTTGTATGTTTTATAACTATAGACACTGTTCTATTTTCTGTGATTCAAACCTTTATCCTAATAAGAAGTTAATGCTGACAGAATGATATGCAATTTGTGTTTTCTGATTGATACAATTATTTCAAGAGCACTAAGAATATAAAAACTTCTTGACCACTGTTGATAGTAGTAACTTTTGCTCATTTCAAGAATATTCAATTAATTATTTACAAACTTTGTTAATGAATTTCCATTTGTACACTGTCAGAACAAGATTTTCTGTTGATTATGAACTAATGAGTTTGAGAAGAAAAAATATAAATATATTCATTTTGTTAATTTTTAAATTCTGAACTATAAAATTTCAGCAATTCTTTTTTTTTTTCTTAATGCTTATTTATTTTTGAGGGGGAGAGACACATAGTGTGAGTGGAGGAGGGGCAGAAAGAGAGGGAGACAAAGAATCCGAAGCAGGTTCCAGGCTCTGAGCTGATAGCACAGAACGTGATGCAAGGCTTGTTATCATGAACCATGAGATCATGACCTGAGCTGAAGTTGGATGCTTAACTTACTGAGCTACCCAAGCGATTAATTCTTATGTCTAAATGACAAAATGAGACTATGAATTAAAGACAGAATAAAACGTTCATTGCTTCTTAGAACTATGTTTTAACTTATAAATCATATTAAGGCTTGATAAATATAATTTAAAGAAATATATGGCAGACTAGATATCCAAAATAACATTTGCAAACAAAATTTTTAAGAAGGTTGATATTTTGCAGTGAGAATTAGTACACATTAGGGTTTGTAGTCTGAGAGAACACTATCTATGTTGTCCAAAAATCATCAAATAAAATATTTTAAGTGAACCTAAGTTTATGATGCTTTCAGATGATTGAAAGAAGTAATCTCTTTAGGCTTTAAGCATTGCCCACATATAAAATTTCAAGAAATATTAGTTTTTACACTTTAAAATAATGCACAGAAGAAGTCAGTGTCTCAGAGGTAAAACAGTAGCAGTAATTAACAGCAGAATTCAATTCTTAAAGAATTATGTTTTTTTAAATTTTTTAATGTATCATGTAATTTTAATACATTTAAATTTTGAGTTTCAGCTTAAAAACCAAAACAAGAAAAAGATGATATAAACCCCTAAATAGAACTATATGATATAATGTGAACTATATGATATATATAGAACTATATGATATAATGATATAAACCCCTAAATAGAACTATATAACAGAACTATAGAATTTATAAAATCAAAACAAATAAAACGTGAAATTCAGTGAATAGGTGAAAATTCACATCATATAGATTTGAAGAGAGAATTACCAAGGTAAGTATATTATGAAATGGAAGTTAGGAAACTTGACAAGATCATAAGTGGATATAATTAGGTTTTCTGAAGGAGATCATAGAGAGAATGGAAAAATGGAATATTCAATGATATAATGGCTATGGAATTTCTAGACTTGTATAAAGAAACCGATGCTTATGTCCAAGAATTCCAAAACATCCCCCCAAAAATTCAAATGCTAACACATCAGAATAAAACTGCCTAATTCGAAAAGGAAAACATCTTAATCTAGAGTAGGAAAATCAACAAAAACAGTAAGATACTACAAAATGTAATCAGACTGAAAAATCAATTTAGTAACAGCAACGCTGAAATCACAAAGACATTACAATATTGTCCTTATTATGCTAAGAAAATATTTTTGACTGAAAATTCTAATCCCAGAAAAATAGTATAGTAACTAAAGCAAAACAAAGAATAATTTTAAAAAAAGGCAGCAACCAAGAGACTTTAAATTTTTTTTTAAATGTTTATTTACTTTTGAGAGAGAAAGAGAGGCAGAAAGAGAGGGAGACACACAATCCAAAGCAGGCTCCAGGCTCTGAGCTGTCAGCACAGAGGCCAATGTGCGGCTCGAACTCACAAACTGGTACCTGAAATCATGACTTGAGCTGAAGTCAAACACTTAACTGAGTGAGCCACCCACACACTTCCCCAAGGGACTTTAATATAAATACTAAAATATGTTTTTTAAGATTATATGTAAGTCAAAAAAGATGATGTGGGCTCCTGGGTGGCTCAGTTGGTTGAGTATCCGAATTCAGCTCAGGTCATGATCTCAAGGTTTATGGGTTTGAGCCTTGTGTCAGGCTCTGTGCTGATAGCTCAGAGCCTGAAGCCTGCTTCGGATTCTGTGGCTCCTTCCCTGTGCCCCTTCCCTGCTCACACTCTGTCTCTGTCTCTAAAAACTAAATAAACATTAAAAAAATTTAAAAAATATGATGATCTCAGATAAAAGATTTATGGTGATAAAAAGTAATAAATGAATAAACAAATAACATAATTACAAAAGAAAAACAGATTATTCAAGAACTCTAGGACTACTACAAAAGGCATAAGACATATTTCTAATGGGATACCAGAAGGGGAAAGAGACAAAGAAACAAAAGCAATATTGAGGCAATAATGATTAAGAATTTCCTTAATTTCTGATGCCAAACTACAGATCCAGGAAACTCAGAAGACACCAAGAAGGATAAATTCGAAAAAAAAAAACAAAACAAAAAAAAAACAAAAAACAAAAAAAAACTATACATTGTATTACATTCAAATATCAGAAAACAAACTAAAGAAAAAGTCCTGAAAGAAGCCAAAGAAAAATCACTTTATCTATAGATGAACAAACATAAGAATTACATCAGACTTCTCAGAAACCACAGAAGCAAGAGTAGAGTAAGATACTTAAAATGTTAAGAGAGGGGCGCCTGGGTGGCTCAGTCAGTTAAGCGTCCAACTTCAGCTCAGGTCATGATCTCACGGTTCCTGGCTTCCAACCCCACCTGGGGCTCTGTGCTGACAGCTCGGATCTGGAGCCTGCTTCGGATTCTGTGTCTCCCTCTTTCTCTGCCTTTCCTTTCCCACCCCCCCCCCCCTTTCTCTCAAAAATAAATAAAATTTAAAAAAAAATAAAAAAATAAAATGTTAAGAGAAAAAAATCAGAATTCTGTACTCTGCATAATTATCCTTCAACAGTGCAAGAGAAATAAATACTTTTCCCACAAGAACTGAAGGAATTTGCTGCCAGTAGGCCTGCTTGGCAAGAAATATTGAAAGCTTTTCAGAAAGAAAGAAAAGGATGATTATCAGAGGCTTGAATCCACACACCGAAAGGGGGAGCTTCAGAGAAGGAATAAGTGAAGTAAAATAATTTCAAACAGCAAAGTTTCTCAGTGAGTAGGAAAACCACAGGCATCCAATAGATGGTAGTTGTTAAGACACTTCTCATAGGTAGCACTAAGTGGGAGCCCATATGTTTTATTCCAGCCAGATGAAAAACAAAACAAAGTTTTAGCAACCAAACTTTTTGTTTTTCCCATTCTCTTTCTTCAACCAAAGGCTGATGTCATCCTGTAAGCCATCATTTCTTGAAATGTGGTTCTTCACCATTGTCCAGGTTCCATCGAATAGATGGTTATTTGGAGAGGTGGGACTGAAGTCTATCTTTTACATTGTTCTAACAACGTATCTAACGTATCTATCTAACATACGTTCTAACATATCTCTTATGTTGTTGTGAGATGAGCTGTGGAGTAATCTGATATAACAATGGTTTCATAGTAGCATTTAATACTCTGTAGCTCACATATTCGAGCAGAATAATATAGATAAGTACAAAGAAATATTTGTTCAGAGTTTATTGTATATTTGACCTCAAGATCATGTAGGATAACATGTAATCAGTGTAACAATGGCAGTCATACAAACAAGATTTGCCATCATTATTTTTAATAATATCTGAATATTCCTTTTCTAATCGAGTTCAGTATTCTAGATATAATTTGGAGTGGAATTCTCCTTGTATGCTTCACATATTGAAATCCTACCAGCCAGAAGTTTAAATGTGTTTATTTTTCCAAAAATAAAATCCAACAATAATTAACGTGATTACATGGTATAAGGAACAATTCACCAAGCGATAGGGTGTAGACTAATACACTATACTGCAGTTTGCGACACTTCAATTTAAAAGTTAAAAGAAGAAGAAGAAGAAAAAAACGTGTCACTGAGGATAATTTGCTTGCCCAAGTTACATAGCATTTTATTAGAAGAATAAAATTCAGTAAATATTTCCGTGAGACTAATTTTGAAATTATACTTTTGAAAGTTCTTCACTGTGCACATAAAATAACACAAAAAGCTAATAGTACTTAAATATAATAAAGAGGTAGATTGGCAGTCCATACAAATTTTAAGAAAGAACATGATAGGGGCGCCTGGGTGGCTCAGTCGGTTAAGCATCCAACTTTGGCCTAGGTCAGGATCTGGCCATTCCTGAGTTGGAGCCCCGCTTCGGGCTCTGTGCTGACAGCTGGGAGTCTGGAGCCTGCTTGTGCCTCCCTCCTTTCTCTGCCCCTCTTTCTCTGCCCGTCTCCCACTCACGCAGTCTCTCTCTCTCTCAATCTGTCTCAAAAATGAAATAAACATTAAAAATAATGAAAAAACAGAAAACCAAATAACATGATAGCTGGCTAAGCAGCTGAGTTGTGATTTGAACCCAGCCTGTTCAATACACAGCCTACGGTTTCAGCAACTAAGTTATACTAAACTAATACAAAGTATCTAACTGACCGTCTAGTTGATTGTGATTATACCACACATAATCAACATTTAGGTTGGGTTTCCAGTGTTAACGAGCATAAAATGATCGCTCAAATTTATTAGAAGTGCTAAAAAAATGAGATAGTCGAAGAACAAAATTTGAAAAAAAAGTTTGGTATTTCTTAAGATTTTTATCCTCCTGAAAGGAACAGGTCACTAAGAGGAACAATGAATGCCCCTAAACATTTGAAAGTTCCCCAGGTGCCAAATCAGAAAATATTCTACCCCAGCCTACAGTTGGAAGATTACAAAATATCATCGCTTATATGAGAACACATAATTATTCTCAGGAAGAAGTACCATTTTGATCTACCAAGTGTCTTTTTGCTGAGTCTGAAATTGAGGAAATACATTTTCTCCAAGTGGCATTCTTTATAATCTACTAAAAAGTTTGATTCTGTCAGAGCAGATTAGTGAGATGGGTAATTTTGTGTGTCAGCTTGACTGGCTGTGCAGTTCCCAGATTAAACATTATTTCTGGATATTTCTGTGAGGGTGTTTTGGGATGACAATACCATTTGAATTGGTGGCCTCAGTAGGTAGATTGCCCTATCCAATGTGGGTGGGCATCATTCAATCCTTTCAGGGCCCGACCAGAAATACAGGTAAAGGAAGCAGAAATTGATCCCTTTTTTTTCCTGCCTCACTGTTGAGCTGGGACACCTCATTTCATCTTTTATGACTCATGGGCTGGGGTGGGATTTACACCACTGACTTCTCTGGTTCTCAGGACTTCAGACTCAGAATGAATTATACCACTGACTTTTCTGGGTCTCCAGTTTACAAATGGCATCTCAAGATATTCTCAGCCTCGTATTAAATTTCCTTATATACCTATATTAATCTTACTGATCTGTTTCTCTGGAAAATCCTGACTAATAAGACTAATAAGACTCACATCCCATACCTTATTAGAAGAAGCTGGCCAATATCTGTCAAAAGCCAGCCTTCTCCAATTCCAATTATCCAGATTTTAAGGATCTTGAACTTGAATTCATTATTGACTGGAAGCTCTACCCAAGGTCTCTGCCATGATGGGAAAAATTAAAACATGCCCTCATTTCCTACATCTCACAAGCCTCCTCACATTGACAATTTTGAGAATGAAGTCCTGACTGTTTATAGCTTTTTTTTCCCCCCTCAGCTTTACTCATTATATTTAGATTGTGTAGTGAGCATAGGACCATGCTGGGTCCTATGCATAGAAAGCAATCTAAACATAGGTCTTGTTTTCTAGACCAGGGGTTGGCCATCTCTGAGGATGGCATGTTAACTCTTCTCTCACCCCGAGTACCGAGGAGGCAGGGTATGAACAGAAGATAGGTTGAATCCTGAACTTGACCTTCTGTCAACCTCCCCTGGAGAATCCTGCAGAGTCAGATGGCAGCGATTTTCATAAGGCAGTAAAATACACCTCCCCTAAGAGTCAACTTCAAACCAGAAGGAAGTGCGTGCAGTCTAATCACTATTATTTGTGGTCCCTGCGCAAGACTATAAGTGCAGATCCACACATATTCTTAACATTTTAACCAGTGATTAAATTTTCACTAGTAAAGAATAAGATTTTGCAGAATTTCACCTGACCTACTAGAAAACAAAACAAAACAAAGCAAAAAGTCAGGCAATTTACCTATCAGTAAATTGTCAAGATAAAACACAAACAACAACAAAACACACACACGCAAAAAGAACAAAAAACAGAATCCGAAACAATCCATTCAAGTCCCCAGTGAATAAGTCAAATAACAAAACCAATCACAAGCACACTGTCATACATAGAAAATACTTAATAAATATGACCCACCACAATTTTTAACTTACTAAAGTAAACAATTTAGCCTATCTTTATGTGGTCATTAATTGATACATGGTGGTTTTGCTTAACTTTCTTATTTCATTTGATTATAAGGAATAAACACATCCTGTTATCAACTGTTTTGACAACACACATACAGAAAAAAATTGTGGGGATATCAACCAAATGTTTAAAATTAGTCTTTATTTTTAAATAAACAAACCCTTCACATTTCCTATATAGTTGACATTGAAAGAAAATATGTAAGTGTGGGGTTGGAGTGTTTTGGGCTTTTATCACTTAATGGGGATCCTGTTTAGATTTGCCTTTCCCAAGAAGCCTTCTTAGATTTTCAAGGGTAAATTGAGAAAAACACATACCTTAGAGTGTGTCTTTATTTAGCAGAGTTTTTATTGTTTTCTATTATGGTTTGCTTCACATTTATTCCCTAGAATATATCAGGGGCTAGATAATATTTGTCAAATGAATGACAACATATTTTTTAGAAGAATGAGCATCTTTGGTTAACAGGCTATGGTAAATTTCAAAGTTGAATTACATAAGCTTTTCAATCCTATATTGTCAAAAAAGAATTCTCCAGCTTTCCTATGCACTGATGTGTTTCAGGGTTCCTTCGAGTACACATTATAAAAATAAAGAATGAAGGTAGCTTGGAAGGAAATTTCTTCCTGTGACTCTCCTTTCTTCATTCTGAAGTATTTTAAGCTGATATTTTTCCTTGTTGGAGAAATATAATGGTAATATTATTTATATACACTTTAATAGATATAATTACATAAAGAATCATGATTGTAAGAATGTGAATGCTGTACTGTATATAAAGTTAATCATGAGTAAGCTATATTTTATCGTTTATAGTGGCCCATGCTGCTCAACTAAATAATGGGTGTAACTCATGGAATGTTCAGCTAATATTATGAACAATGGAATTTCAGCACTGCTGTTCATGAATAGCATACCAAGTACTGAATTATAGCTTAAGTATTGTATTTCATTGTATTTTCATAAGTATTATATATTCTTAAACAAGAGTGTACAAAAGTAAAATATCATCAGATACTGTTAAAGGTACAGAAATTAGTAGTTTTATAGTATCAGCTTTTAAACAAGATAGAGATCTGTTTGTTATAAAATTTTTAAATACTTATAAATTCATATAACTATAATATGCATGTATGTGCACCTAATACAAAATAATTCGACGAATCAAAGTTACTGGCATTCATGGAGATGTCAACATGTCAGGCACATTTCTTACCATAACAAATACCTCACTTCATGTAATCTTTGAAACAGCCATTGGCAAGCATAATTTTTAACTTCATTTTATGTGAGAAAAAAAAAATACAAAGAGGTAGGGTGACATTTCCAAGGTTAAATAACCAAAAATTGACCAAGCCAGTATTTAGATATCAACTTTCAGACTCAAAATAAGGTGTATAGGTAATCAGTCTCAAAATGTTTTTGAACACTGAAATTTAGCAATTACTACAGGCTTTTTGGGTTTGGAAGTTGAAACAATTTATGCACAGAAGTTATCATCACCACTATTAGGGATAAATATTTATTGAATACTTCTCAGGTAGGGATACATAGTGTGAAAAATTTCAATCTAAAATGGGACAGGACTCCTTATATATACAATGGAATACTACTTGGCAATGAGAAAGAATAAAATCTGGCCATTTGCAGCAACATAGATGCAACTGGAGGATATTATGCTAAGTGAAATAAGCCAGGCAAAGACAGATGTCACATGCTTTCACTCATGTGTGGATCCTGAGAAACTTAACAGAAGACTGGGGTGGGGGGGAGGAAGGGTGAAAAAAGTTATAGAGAGGGAAGGAGGAAAACCGTAAGAGGCTCTTAACCACTGAGAACAAACTGAGGGTTGATGGAGGTGGGAGAAAGGGGAAAGTGGGTGATAGTGGGTGATGGGTATTGAGGAGGGCACCTGTTGTGATGAGCACTGGGTGTTGTATAGAAACAAATTTGACAATAAATTATATATAAAATAAAATAAAATAAAATAAAATAAAATAAAATAAAAATAAAATGGGACAGGAGGTCATGACTGGAGAATCTCACACATCTGATGTGCCCTGAGAAAAACAGAATTAATAGACTGACTTCCATTCAATGCTTGATTTAAGGAAGACTGAGACTTATTTCCTGACTAATGAACATCTCCCCATCCTCCAGCTACTGAACCAACTGCTTGAACTCTCTCTAGACTTCTCCCTCTTTGCACTACTTAGTCATAAATACAGCCTATTCCAAACTGCCAGTGGACTTGCCTATATCTTGCCAAAGCACATGTCTCCTGAATTTCAATTCCTCTGCTCTTGCTGAGTCAACTTGATTTCTGGTAATTTGAGTTTGCCTCAGTTTACATTCTTTATTTAGATGGACAATAGAGATACGGAACTGTGCCAGCTTTCAAGACGTTATGCTTCATTTGAAGAATTACAACTTGGAACACAATTTCTTTCCAGAAAGGTATATGTGTGTTAGGAAAGACTGTATTTAAAACATTAATCATATAAATCAAAGTTTGGTCATCTGGAACCTGGGTTTTAGGGATTTCCACCACAGACCAACTAAATCAGAATCTGCATTTTAACGTCATACTCAGTTGATTTCTTTGTATATTATAGTTTGAGAAGAGATGAAATAAACCTTGCATTGCATTGTATTGTATTCTATCCTTATGTTCAGTTCCTCTGCTATTTTCTAACTAAAGACGTATTATAAAAATATTTAGTCATACCTTTCCTCTACCATAATTCCTTCTTTTCCAATCCCAACCATGGCAGGAAAGGGAATAATACTAATTTTCTCCATGAAATATCACAGAAATATGATAAATATTCAGTCCTCTGTATGTCTCTAGTGAGGTAACTAAAGTGTGATCTTTCAGAGGACCTTAAACTCAGTATTATATTGTGTGTGGACATCACATTTTGTGGAATATCATCAAAATGTTTTCATCTAAGACTTAATCATCTTGATTGACAATGAGATTTTGGGTCTTTTCCTTTTAGCCTTCCTTAAGTGTATTCAGAGAATCCAGATTAATTAAATCTGAGCCTACACTAAGTACTACTAAGAAGATGGTGTTTTTAACAAATACCACATATTCTGTATTACACAAAAAGATGTAAAAATTCTAACCATCCTTTCATAAGATTATATATAGTTATGGTCTACTTTGAGGATCCAGAAGATAATGGATAGTTGATGATTATAGTTAATATTCGACAATTTTTTTTTAAAAATTAAATGTTTATTTTTGAGAGAATGAGAGAGAGCACAAGTAGGGAAGAGCAGGGAGGGGCAGAAAAGGAGGGAGACACAGAATCTGAAGCAGGCTCCAGGCTCAGCAGAAAGCCCTATGCAGGGTGGGGAGGGAGGAACTGTGAAATCATGACCTGAACCAAAGTCAGACCCTTAACCGACTGAGCCACACAGGCACCTCGATATTTCACAGAAGGTAACTGGCTTTGTTTTCATGTTAAAACATTAATATTGTGGTGTAAACACCCTCAAGATAACATCATCCTTAGAAGAGTTTATAAAATAGTAAAAAAAAAAAAAAAAGGAAGCTGATGTGTTTGACTAGATAATCTGTAATCTAGATGTCTGTATACTGTATTTTGAATTCCCCACTTAACTGAATGACTGGGTGATCATAACTAGTGGTTCTTTCCCAAGTTTTTTCTTTCTCTGTTCTGTCTTCCTCTTTCTACTCTTCCAAAGTGCAGGCAGAGTTAGGACTTCCTATGAGAGTTCTATTTAATATTCCTTAACTCAATTACTTAACTTCTTTTGTCATGTGAATTACTGAGGACAACAGGACCTTGCCTCTCAAACTGAGAAAAATCTCTCATCCACCATAATAATGACTATAAAATCTCTGCTCTAATTTAAATACCACTACTACTATGACTAATAGTAATTATAATTCATAGCTTCCTAGCAATGGAACAGAAAAACCTAGCTTGGAAGAATTCAGTGGAATTAAAGGAATAAGGTGCCAACTTTTCAACATGTTATAAGACAGAAGTCATTGAGGTATATAATTGCAAAGACACTTGTTAATTTCTCCCTAGGCGAATAGCTGCTTTTGTGAGGATTACTACTGTTTTCAGATTTTGTCAAATTTTATGTGGCTGTGAATTTACAGAATGACATTTGGACCAAAAAAAAAAAAAAAAAATATTAGGTAATTTTGAGTAATGAAATTTGGGCTACATTTCCAAAGCCATTGAAACTGGAGTCTAGACTCATAGTGTCTTTCTTTTCCACTGAATCTCTTCGTAAATCCACCTGGCATTCTCATCCCAGATGGGTCTCATTGCATTATGAAATGTGCCCTGTTTGTAAGCCCACAGTGAGACCCATTCCGTTCTAAGAGCCTAGCTCTTAATGCTATTTGAGATGCTGTATTGTTAACTCATCTAATCCATTGACTATTACTATCCATCAAAGTTCTCCTGCTTCAACCATACCCATCTTTTTCAGATATCCAATTCAAAATCAACACCTTCATTATATACTCCCGTATAGTTTCATGCCACATTGAGTCCCCAGGCCTTTCAACTTTGACAATATTTTGTGGCATTAATCACTGTTGGGCAGCACAGTCTTGTGCTGTTTGCTTTCATTTGTGTCACTACTTGAATGCTTGATATGGTCATTTCTTCTCTCTGAAATAGATTACAATTTTTTGATAAAATTTATTATATTTTACATTGCTCCACATTTGTTTTGTCTATCTCAGTGTAACACTATATATAAATAAATATACACATACATATATAAACATTATATATAATTAAATATACACATAGTAAATAAATATTTTGCACATAAAAAATACACAGGATACGTTGCAGAATATAATGGTCTTTTAACATGAATAATATTTGACTATGTATAAGGTGAAATAAGTTTTATTATATCCTATTCTGTAGGTGACATTCATGAAGCCCAGGAACAGTAAATCATTCATCAAATTCACACACAAAAAAAACAGTAAAATACAGAGTCAGTATTCAAACCCAAATATTCTAATTTTATATTTGTGCTCAAAAAGTGCTATAGCTAACTGTAAGCTATTTACAAAATTAACATATATAAAGAGAGACCAAAAAAAAGTAAAGGAATTATATTGCATGTGTTCATATGTGCACATATGTGATCTTGGAGAAGAGATGCTTAAAAACATAGACTTGATTATATTCATAAATTTAGAAGTATGAATGTAGTTTTGATAAGTGATCTACGCATATTTCAAAAATTAAAAACTCCTTCTTTCAAGTTGAAGTTGACAAAAATTTAGGTAGCATTTGCCATGATATTATTAAGAAAATAGTATAATTTTATGTATTTTAATGGATTTTCTTATATTCAAGGTATTATTGTGCTCACTTCAGCAGCACAAATATCAAAATTGGAATGATACACAGAAGATTAGCATGGCCAAAATATTATTAACTCTATCACCAAATATGTTACTTACCTTTTCTTACAATATTAAATCTAATTTCTATTACAGACAATTAAAGTCAATTATTTCCTCATCATATATTTCCCTTCATATGTAACTAGTATACAAATATTAATTATAAAATGAGATTTACTTATCAAATTTTCCCAATCAGTCCTTTATTGAAAATCAATTCCAGAAAAAAAAAATCTGTTTTTTACAGACAGTAAAAAAGTCTGAAAACTCTCCCATGATTTAATGAAAATGTGTATGGCTATATGGTAACAAATATCTATTAGTTGGCATCATGTTTTCTAAGTTACCTGACACAAACAAACTTAATTCTGATTCTTTGGCACATGGTAAGCCTTGTAACAGGCTCCAGAAAAACTGGTTTTGAGACAAACCAACCTGAGAAAACAAATCTTAGAAAAGCCCTGGGTTTTGCAGAAAAAGTACCTGGGGCTTTTTTGAGAAACCTGCAAGCTTTTCCAAGATTGTTATAAGCTGGCTGCTCATCCAGATGGAACTTAGTCACAACTCAGGCATTATGTGACTCTGATGAGAACACGGCAGCCTTCTCCCAAATGTGGCTATCGAAATATGGCAATGACACGCAATGATCAATGTGTTAATTGTTCAGGATTTTGTTATCACAACCTTGTCCATGGCTCCCTCAAAAAGAAGGAAGGAGAAAATCTAGAATAATACATATTTCTACTGAATATGTGTGAGTAAATTGGCCCCAATTTTTTTTTTCTGGAAACTATGCCATGACAGGAAAACTCAGGGGACTTTTAATCTGCTTTTAATTAACAAGAAATACTGGCCTTACAACAGGTAGCTTATCTGATTCAAAAGTTATTCTGGTATATTTTTCGCAAAAACAAGATGCATGTATGTTAAAGTGAAAGGGGATCAAGTCTTTTCTTTTTTAATGTACTCCGCATTTCCCTGAAGAATGATGCCCCCAGACCAAAGGGCAAAGACAAGAATACAGAGAAGTAGATGTTACATTGTATGAGAAAATAAGTTTTGCTTCCGTGACTACATTTGGCTTTGACAGCTTCCAGCCTTTTTTATAAAATTCATTATGCTGCCCAAGTTTCCAAAGAAATGTCTTAGAGAAAAAAATAGGCATAAAAATTAGTGAAACAATCCATGTTTGTATACTTCCAATACACTCCCATAGTAATTTTTGTTGTTGTTCTTCAACTAGAGTCCCTGACACATGCTTCCTTGTGCTACTTTCTCATCTTTCCCTTTGGTGAGTACCTGGAGAATTGGGATTGTGTCTCATTTCTGTCTCTTCCACGCAGTATCTGCAGAGCCTTTGCTTGAATGAACACTGCACAAGAAAGCATTCAAAAAAGTACAGCATCCATTCTTGACAAACACTCTCCACGAAGGGGGGCGTAGAGAGAACATACCTCAATATCATAAAAGACATATAGGAAAGACCAACAGTTAATATCATCCTCGATGGGCAAAAACCGAGAGATTTCCGCTATGGTCAGGAACAAGAAGGGGATGTCCATTCTCACCACTGTTATTTAACATAGTACTGGAAGTCCTAGCCTCAGCAGTTAGGCAACAAAAAGAAATAAAAGGCATCCATATCAGTGAGAAGTCAAACCTTCACTATTCGCAGATGGCATGATACTCTATATAGAAATCCTGAAAGACTCCACCAAAAAAAAAAAAAATTCTAGAACTGACATGAATTCAGCAAAGTTGCAGGATACAGAATCAATGTACAGAAATCTGTTACATTTCTATACACCAATAATGAAGCAGCGAAAGAGAAATCAAGGAATTGATCCCATTTACAATTGCACCGAACCAAAGATACTTAGGAATAAACCTAGCCAAAGAGGTACAAGACCTGTACTCTGAAAACTATAGAACACTTATGAAAGAAAATTGAAGAAGACACAAAGAAGTGAAAAAAACATTCCATGCTCATGGGTTGGAAGAACAAACATTGTTAAAATGTCTATACCATCCAAAGCAATCTACACATTTAATGCAATCCCTGTCAAAATATGACCAACATTTTTCACAGAGCTAGAACAAACAAACCTAAAATTTTCACGGAACCAAAAAAGATCCCAAATAACCTAAGCAATGTTGAAAAAGAGCAGTACAGCTGGAGGCATCACAATTCTGACTTCATGTTATATTACAAACCTGTAGTGATGAAGACAGTAGGTGGTTCTGACACAAAAAGAGACACATACATCAATGGAACAGAATAGAAAACCCAATAATGGACCCACAACTATATGGTCAATTAATCTTCCACAAGGAAATGGTAAAAAGACAGTCTCTTAAATAAATGGTGTTGGGAAAACTTGACAGCCACATTCAGAAGAATGAAATTGGACCACTTTCTTACACCATATACAAAAATAAATTCAAAATGGTTGAAGGACCTAAATGTGAGATAGGAAACCATCAGAATCTAGAGGAAAAGACAGGCAGAAACCTCTTTGACATTGGCCATCACAACTTCTTACTAGACCCGTCTCCAGAAGCAAGGAAAACAAAAGCAAAAATGAACTATTGGGATTTTATCAAGATAAAAAGCTTCTGCACAGGGGTAGCTGGGCGGCTCAGTCAGTTCAGCGACCAGCTTTGGCTCAAGTCATTGTCTCGCGGTTTGTGAGTTCGAGCCTGCATCGTGCTCTGTTCTGACAGCTCAGACCCTGAAGAAGCCTGCTATGGATTCTGTATCTCCCTCTCTCTCTGCCCCTCCCCTGCTCACACTCTGTCTTTCTCTCTCCCTCTCTCTGTCAAAAATAAATGAATATTAAAAAAACAAAAACAAAAATTAACAAACAAACAAAAACTTCCGCCCAACGAAGGAAACAACAGAACAAAAAGGCAACATACAGAATGGGAGAAGACACTTGCAAAATACATATCTGATAAAGGGTTAGTATCCAAAATATATAAAGAATTTATCAAACCCAATACTTAAAGTACAAATTATCCAGTTAAGAAATGGGCAGAAGACATGAAAGTTTTTCCAAAGAAGACATGCAAATAGCTAATAGACACATGAAAACATGCTCAACCTCACTCATCATCAGGGAAATACAAACCAAAACCACAATGAGTTATCACCTCACACCAGTCAGAATGGCTGAAGTTAACACGAGAAATAACAAATATTGGTAAGGATGTGGAGAAAGGGGAATGCTCTTGCATTGTTGGAGGGAATGCAAACTGATGCAGTCTCTCTGGAAAACAGTTTGGAGTTTCTTCAAAAAGTTAAAAATAGAACTACCCTATGTCCCAGGAATTGCACTATTAGGTATTTATCCACAGGACACAAGCATACTGATTCTGAGGGGCACATGCACTCTGATGTTAATAACAGCATTATCAACAATGGCCAAATTATGAAAAGAGCCCAATGACTGATTAAGATAAAGTAGAGGTATGTATGTATACACACACACACACACACACACACACACATATATGAATTATATATAATATTTAAGAATATTATCACAATCATGTGGATGTAGCCAGAGTGTATTATGCTAAGCAAAATAAGCCAGTCAGAGAAAAACAAATACCATGTGATTTCACTCATGTAGAATTTAAGAAACGAAACAGGTGAACATAGGGGAAGGAAAGAAAAAGACAGGGAGGCTCTTAACAAACTATAAAGAACAAACTGAGGGTTGTTGGAGGGGAGGGGAGCAGGGAATAGGCTAAATAGTTAATGGGTATAAAAAGGGCACTTGTAATGAGCACTGAGTGTTTTATGTAAGTGATGAATCACTAAATTCTACTCCTAAAACCAATACTATGGTATATGTTAACTAACTAGAATGTAAATAAAAATTGATCCAAGGGGAAAAAAAGATAAAATGAACACTACACAATTATTTTCAATATTAGATGAAGATGGGGTGGGGGTTTTCTTGTAAGTTTTGTAAATAACACTAAAATAGATTTAGTGGAACTCTCAAACAAAAGTATTTATTTTAATATTTCCATAATTTTTATGAATCTTCTTATTTTGAGATTTCAGATTGCATATGTGAAGTCAAAATAACCATGACTTCCTAATTCCAAAATAAAGCATTCAAAATTGAAAAGAAATGTTAATTTGTCTGCCCTTTTCACTAAGAGGACTGTGGGGAAATAGGTTCTTCTTACATAAATGGGTTAGAAAAAAGGTTAGGGTGGAAAGCTGCCACCACGGGGCGAAAATGTCCTAGCTAGTGAAATATTGTAATGGAATCACGGGTAACTTGTTATATCACCTGCAGGGAATTACTTTCCATCTGGTGCCAATGTACCTTGATCACAAACTCTCCTTGCCCCCCAGACCCTTTGCTTCTTACACACACAAGTTGATGATTACTGTCTGATTGTTTTCTCCACGTTCACGTGGGAAACATTGTTTTCTTCATGTTCAACCACATGGGTAATATCTTGTGAGCTCAATAAAAATGGAGACAAAACCCCTGTTTGGGGCTCTTGTCTCCTCCCAGATATTAGCTTATCTTGTATTCAATTCTGCATCTTCTCTCTTGCTGGACAAGACAGAACTCCAGACTCATGGTCTGCAACAGAGGATATAGTTGTCAAATGAATAAATCAGTTGCTTTTGATGTGATTTTGGTATAGCAATTTAAAATGAATCTAGTTTTACTGTTACAGTCAAGATGATCAGATGTTAGATATTTTATGGACATATTCATTGACATCTACCAAAATATAACTATAGATTGTGTAGATATAAACCATACCTATGATCAACACACCCAAACAGAAATAAGCAATTTATTATTATTTCTGTGTGTCTGTGAGAAATATTACATACTTAGTTTTATGATTCTGAGCATGATAATTTATCAGTTAACATGGATCCATATGTTCAAGTTTGTCCATTAAGTAATATAATATAAAGGTGGGGTAAACAATGTTTTTTTTTTTAACTCAGAACTTCATGAAAATGGCTAGATGGCTTATGAAAATAACCTATAGTATATATTTGATACATCTTACATGATATAAAATACATTATTCCAGGCATACAGGTATATAGCAAACCACAGGGTCATTAAGAGATTTCAAATCTAAAGTTTTGACTTTTTATTATTATAAAAAACTTGAATTCATTCATTACTGAAGCTAAGACATTACTGTCATTTTTCGTTTTATTTTCATTTATCTTTTAACAGTGATATCACCTGTGAACAAACAACTCCAAATAAATTTAGGACTCCTTCAATAACCTGCCTCATGCAAAAATACCTCAGTATTTTTGTACTGAGTAGAGATCACTCTACTTTATTAGATACAAAAATAAAGTTATTTCATATGGTTTACCTAGGCTTCAGAGGGCATCTTATGATTCAATGCTCCTGTGTTTCTCTTCCCTTATTCTGAAAAACCATCCCTTTATGTGTGAAACTTCATAGACACTATGAAAATATGCCTAATTCTCTTTGACACAGAAAGTTCTATTCTTTCTCTTGGATTAAGGTAGGGAGACCATTTATATATTAAGCATTGCTAAAGACCACCTACGTATTAAGCATGGCTAAAGTGTTGTGAATTAAGAAACACATATCTCTTTTGAATTTTGACATTTTTCTCTATGCTAGAGATAAATGCCATTTGCAGTATTTCTGTAGAGCATATGAGGATTTGTTTCATGCTCAAAGACTGTGAGTAAAGAATTTGGAAGAATTGAGGGCATATCTATCAATAATTGCAAAATTATAATTGATTATGAATAATCAACATTATTAATTATCAATGTCTCTACCTCTCATCACCAATGCCTATTGTACTTTCTCCTAAATGTTTCTTTAACCGGTTTTCCATATTCCTTATGTTTTATTAAACTAGTATCATTTTCGGACTACACTTCCGCCATAACTTAAGTCCTAGTACTCCAACATTTGGTATGATCACCCTCATATCCATCCCAAATGGCACTACAAGACTCTTGTCACTGAGTAAGAGTCTGACCAGAGCTTTCCTTCAAAGTACCCCAACACTGAAAAAAAAGTAAGCCCAGTTTGTCAGATAGTACGTAGATCCCCGCCAAGTTTTCCAGACTCAGCGCCCTGTAACACTAAGCTATCAGAGCTCATTCCTAGAAGTTGCATGTATCAGTCTTGCTCAAACTGTAGACAAGTACATAAGGAGAGTGAAGTGAATTGCGTTGATTAGAGGAAAAAACTACCATGTCGGCTCAATAATTTCACATGTCTGGGTTTTCATCTTTACTTTCCATTTTATAATTGTGTGGTCCTTTGCAAATTATTTAATCAGACTGAACTTCTGTTGAGACCCTGAGAGGAAAGGTATGGGAGGGTAGGAAAGAAAAGAGGAGACTAGGGGAGGGGAGGGGAGGGCAGGGAAGGAGATTAAATGAGCCAGGGAGATTAAGGTGGTTAACCATGTTTAGGGCACGCAGTCTCTCAAAAAGGGATAGCTATTTTATACAAGATGGTGCTGTGGCAAAATACATTCACTGCTCTAAAAGGGAGAACAAAGACGGATATAATTGTGTAAGGTATCAGTGTGAATTATATAAACAAGTTAATGTACTGCAACAATAACATTTTGAGCTAAAGATTTCAATGCTTATTTCAAATATTTATTTCTTCTTTATATCAAAATGTGTGCATTGGTATTTCTAGTAAAACATGACAGGAAAAACAGCAGCATATTAAGAAAATGGACAAAACATCGCATGACTGTTTTTCCTAAAACTTCTGAAAGTGAAATGTTGGCTAAATACCTCAAGTTTTCTATGCTTGCAACAAACATCCGGATATTGAAAACATCTGGTTTAGTAATGTCATCTGAAGAAAAAAACAAATGGATGAAATATTATCTATTACCTGGAGGTTATAAAAGCTTCCTAAAACAAAAGGGCAAAGATACCCACTTCGATTCATAGCATTTCCCCAATTAATTCTATGGTTATCAAACTCTGGAATGTGTTCAGCCTGCTACAGCTGTATTTGTAAAGTCACTTCTGGGTTTGCAGACAGCCAGCCTCCTTTCCAAGACCTTGCAATCAAGGATCCTATCTTTCCATTTAATGTTAAGTATGGCTTGTAGGTGTCACTGATGTTCAAAAAGTCAGATGTGACTTTGGTAAGAGATTAAGCATTATCTTTAATTAATGGATCTGTGAAAAGAAAAGAAAATCCAGAGCTACAAGCCCTTCATATCCTAGACAAAGGCAACTTGACATTTGCATTGAAATCCCTTCATTTCGTCTTTTATAGAATAATGCTTTCCCTTTATCTTTTAAATTAAACAATGTATAATGTTCATTGAAGAACAAAATCATATTACTGTGAAAGTCATGTTCAAAGATGTGCTGTAGAATTTTAAGTGCAGGCGAAGAAATTTATTGAAGTGGACCAAATCAATACACAAAACTTGTATGTTTTGCCTTTGCATTGGGTCTCTGCATAATGTTACCAGCAACTTATTAGACATCATTTCATTTTCTTCACATTTAAATAATTTGTAATTACCATCATAAAGTCTTCTTTAAGGGATGCATTTAAAAATGTGTTTTTAATCTTTTTGCAAATTATAGACTGAATTTTGGGGTTCAGGCTGGTTACAACCCAAAGCATTTTAGCTGATACACTTCTATACTAAATACACATTTGCCTTATTTCATAATAGATTAACATACGAACTAACATATCAAAACGTATATTTGTATACAGATTCCATTACTATATTTGTTTAAATTATACACCTACTTATATGTACACATGGCTATATATATGTATAGTTATTATATTTGGGAGATAAGGCATTTTATTTCCTTAAAAACAATGATCTTACCATAGTTTAATTTATATTAAAATATTTTAAGTGATAATCTTACTTTCAAGAAGATAAAGATTTAAAATTGACTGTATTTATCTTGAGCCACATGTATGCTCTTTAACTATAATGCATAATATGATAGCCTGCTCTTGGCTGGGCAGTTTGGAATTAGCCTTTTTAATTACTAACCTAATTTGCAGCTTAACTTGTGGCAAGTGTCCAGAGGTTATAGTTTTCAGCAAAACTGAAAATAATAAATGAGAAAGTACCTAGATAAAATTGTTCTTCAATATGGGAAAGAAGTCTGGAAGAACATGGCCAAGCTAATATTCATTTTAAAAGTTACTCCTCTTCTGTCTTATATGTGGTGATGGGGTAGCGGGAATAGCTGTGAGGGATAGGACATCATGTATCCAGTTTAAACTTTTTATATCCAGCTAATAATATTGTATATGTAAATATGTGATTCTGGTTAGTCAATGATATAAGTTGGCTAATAATGAATTAACTCAGAAAATGCAAATCCCCGGAGCCTTTATTTATATTTTAACTAATAGCTAATTTTCAAGTTTGTACTACATGTCAAATACTATGTGTAGTTTAATAATACTTATCTATGATTTTTACAATTAAGCAATATATGGTCATTTACAAAAATTTAGAAAATACAAAAATATAGAAAAATAAAAAAAAATTATTATAATTTTCATAGGCACAGTAGGCCCATTATCAATAATTTTTATGAGTAATCAATAATCTTGCAGAATGGATATGTTGTATTATTCCTGTGTCACTTGAAATGACTGGAGCTCCAGGGCTGAGGTCACCTGATTTGCTCACATAATGGAACCAGGATGCTGTGTAAGTTCAGAAGGACTTCAGATTTTTTTTTTTTATTTTCTTACATAAGTTGTTTTTAAACTTGGAGATTGGAAAGATCATTCTTATTTTGTTATTATTATAATTCATCTTTTTCAAGGAGCACCTACATCTAAGAGGAAGCTTGTGCAGCAGCAAAAGCATATTCTCTGAAGGTGCAAATTTGAATCCTGTATCTTTGGTGTTCTTGCTGTGACTTTGGACAAGTTAGTTATCTTGTTTTTGTCTCCATTTACTCATCTTTAAATAGGCTTGGCTACTCTGTAGAATTCTTTAAGTAGTAAAGTGTTAAGATTTCTAAAGCAATAAGAACACTGGCTGAGTATATTACATACTCAATGAGGGCTGGCCACAGGTATAGTCACTGTGGTCATCATCATCACTATCAAGGAACACAAAGGAACAGCATTAAAACAAACAAACAAACAAACAAAAAGTAAAAAGACTCCCCCAAATTATTAGCATCTATCATTATGAAAAATAAATTTTTAAATCAAAAAGAAAAATAATATAAAAACACAAAGAGTATTGGTTCCTATGAAAAGACAGTGGAGAAACTTGTACTGATACGTTTTTATTTTCTAAATAGCTACTGATTCTTAAATGTTTTCTTAAATATTACATGGAGTGACTTCAGTAAGATGGTGAAATAGGAGATTCCACCCCTCATTCTTCCCTAGAAACACCAATTTAAAAACCATTCATGGACAAAATTAGGTTGAATTCTTTTTATTTACTTGGCTAATATGTAACTCCTGAAGTGTCAGTAAAATTATTAGACTGTGATCATGTGTCTATATCATTATATTTGAGGTTTTCAATGAATGTTACATTATTTTGCATTGCATCCTTTTCACTCCGGAAAAAGTGTGAGTGTTCAGAGATCATATGCAGAACAGTAAAATGTATCAATCCTTATGCTTTTTATTCAACAGGTTTTATTTAGAATTACCTATGAACCAGAAACTCTAGTAGGTTCAATATTAAAGCAAACTGAGGATTAGAATATCCCTTATAAAATAAAATAACAAAATACCCTATGGACAGTGGGTTATACCATTGAGGTTATTTATAGTTTACTTGGTAGGAAGTGCAAGGTTAATACTTTGTGCTGATAGCTCAATGATTTCTGCAAAAGCAGAAGATCTTTGGGGAAAGATCTTTTCCTTCCTTATAATTTTAATATGGTTGCTCTTATCCTTCTAAGTGTCACTTCAGACTTATAACATGGATATCACATCTTTGAGCATTATCCCTCCTATCTGGTCGAGAGTAAGAGGAAAATGACAGCAGCAACAAGCTCTTTTCTTACATGTGTCCCATTTATTAGAGAAGAGAAGAAAACATTTATTGTATTCCAAAGGCAAAATTCTCATTAGCCAAAACAGAGTCACATGGTGAAATATAGCTATAAGGAAAAGCAAAAAAAAAAAAAAAATCTATTGAAAATGAATAGGATTTTCACATTTGATTAGATTTGGGGATGGAGGTATGCAATATTTTTGAAAATGTCTTTTCTCTTCATTCAAAGACAGAGGTTGGGTAGCTGTTGGTTGAAATACAACAAGGTCTACTAGAGTTACCTAATTTTGTTCTAAACCAGAAGTACTGAGCATATTGTCCTTACTCATTTGATACCCCCACGATAAATATTAAGTATCTACTGCATAATTTATAAGAAGGTCTGTACTAAAGTTTAAAATGTAATGTTCAACAAACAGAAGCAGCTCCTGACGTAATGACAAATAGGAAATTAAAATCCATTGCAAACACAGGCGAGTCCACATTGCATGGAAGCACACAGTAAGAATGTTAAGAGGCATTTCACTTACAATGCACTGTTTAAAACTCACTTCCTATAACAAGGGATGCCTATAAATAGAAGTTAGTTAGGTAAGAGTTTGATTATGCAAAGCAACGTACACTATTTTTAAAGCAAGAAGGACCATCACAAGGGTTTAAGCAGAACTAAATGTTTGGCTTTGGCTTTGGGGTGATATCCCACAGGTTCCAAAAAGAATGATTTGGAGGTGAATAGGACTTAATAGAAAAAGAACAATTAATTCACTATTACTGTAATGTTGATGAGAGAGGGTGGTGCTTGAAGTAGGTAGTGGAAGTGAAAATACAGTAAAATTGACAGAGTCTAGGGATATGAGGATGTATACCTGGTAGAATAGATTATGTGTTTTATGGGGCAATTAACAGGGAAAATACATAGTGAAGTCTGAAGGAGGTTTAAGTTTGAGAACATGGTAACATTTGTTGAAGTAGGTGACGAGGAAGATGAGCCCATTGCTGGGGCCAAAGAATATGATCTTGGTGTTAGAGACGCTGATATGAACTGTTGGACATCCAGGGAGAAATGACCAGGGAGAAGTTCATTCTGTAGACTAGAATTTGAATTGGATGGTCTTAGCAGGAGATTTAGGCTTGGGAATAATCTGTGTATAGGATATAGTTGATGTCAGGAGAGTAGACGAGAGTGTTCAGGGAAAATGTATCAAGTAAGAAGAGAAGGGTTAAATTAGCACCTAGAGGACTGAACGTGAAAATGAATTTGTCATCCTTGTTGGCTATAGCATTACTGAAATATGGCAGAAGGCATGCTCTTGGATAATCATACTATCTCTTGTCCAAGTGAAATGGAATGAGCTAGATAAATTGACATATTGTAAGACCAAATGACAGTGATTAAGTACTGACCATTTACTGAAAATCTAGATCCAATTACTTATTGTATACAAGGGGTAGAGTGACCTTTTGAATGAGACTATCTGTGGTAGAATAGCCTGCATTTGAGGTCTTTCTTTTTGTTCAGCTTGACAGAGATGAAGGAAAGATTTCAATACTTGAAAAAGGCAGAGCACACTTGTTATCAGACATAAAATAGCTGCTGATCAAAGGAGCTGAGATTCTATATGTTTAAAAGATGCTAGATTAATAACATGTTCTTATTCTGATCCATAAAGATTAGTCACGTAAATGTGTCCATTATTTGTCTTTTCTGAGGAAGAGGAAATTATGTCTTATTTTCACCATGTCTCCTGTGCTCTTTTAAACAGATTAACTATTATTCCAGGCATTATGCTGGGTCCTGGGGATGAACAGATGGAAAATAAAAGTTCCTGATGCTTGTGATTACTGTCCAGCCAAAGAGACATAAAGGTGGATAGCTAAATTAAAATACAACACGGCAGATTCAGTAATACAGGTGTGTAAGACTGTTTTATTGCAAGCATAAACTCCTTGAGAGTAGGAATCAGTCATCACTGCAAGTGTGGCAATATGCACAATGTCAGTGGAGGTATTTAATATTTAGCGATAACTTTATATCCCATCTTGCTCGCCTATATATATACATATATACACATATATATATACACACACATATATACACACACACACACACACACACATATATATATATATATATATATATATATATATATATATATATTTAACTCAATTTAGAAGGATACATGTAACAAGACAGTATAAAAAAAGTGGGTTAATAGAGGAGAGGAAGAAAGGGGTATAAAATAAATACAGAAACGAGGCCAGCTCTGCATACGTTAAAGACCTTTGACTCCACACTTTATTATTATCTGTATAAACACATATATTACTGTGTAGTGAATTACATTATTACATGGGAGGTAACATTTGAAAAGGTATTTGAGGAAAGAATAGATGTTTTTCAGGTAGACAGTAATAAGAGCACTTCGGACAGAAAGAATTTCACTTTGAACAGATGTAGGTAAATAGAGTAGAGTGGACTGTCAGAGGATGAGAAATACAGATATAGTAGGGCCAGATTAGAAAGGCCTCACGTACTTGGGAAAAGAATTTGCCATTGCTATTGGCTGAGTGGTATCTCCCCCCAGTTCATATGTGGAAGTCCTAGCTCCCAGCATGTGAGAATGTAACTATAGCTGAAGATAGAGACTTTAAAAAGGAAATTAAAGTAGAATGAGGTCATGTGGGTGGGCTCTAATCCAGTATGACTGGTGTCCTTATAAGAAGAGGAAACTGGAACATGGGCAACATGTAGACTGAGGGGCAGCCATGTGAGAACACATATAGAAGACAGTCCTCTGCAAGCTAAGGAGAGAGCCACAGAAGAAACCAAATGGACTGACACTTTGATCTTGAACTTCTAGTTAATGAAGATTAACTACAGAGACAAAATGGAATATGGGCAAGAGAGAAGAGAGACTGAGAAGGGTGCGTGGGTGGAGGGGAAAAATGAAGTCTTGACCTAAACTCAAGGTAATGAGAATGGCAAGAAGTTGGAATACAGAGATATTTTGGGGGTATAATTAATGGCCTGAAAAGTGGAGTAGAGATGGATTTGTTTTTTTCTTTTTTCTTTTTCTTACTGTTTATTTGTTTTTGAGAGAGAGAGAGAAACAGAGTGTGAAAGCAGAGGAGGGGAGAGAGAGAGGGAAACACAGAACCGGAGGCAGTCTCCAGCCTCCAGTGATCGGCACAGAACCTGATGCGGGGCTCAGACCCACAGACAGTGAGATCATGACCTGAGCTGAAGTCGGAGGCTTAACCAAATGAGACACCCAGGTGCCCCAGAGATGGATTTCAATAACAAGAAAGCATTTGCCCATAGATTCTAAATGGCAATACTGAGTTGACGGAATTAACCAAGACAAGAAATTGAGTTTAAATTTTGTATTTTTTTTTAATTTGAAAGTAAGTTTCATTTGGAATGTGTGATGTTTGCATCACAATGCATGTGGTAATGAAATCAGTTTTAGATATATTGAGCTTATAGAGTCTTTAGGACTTTTTTTTTTTTTGCATTTCTTGAGCTAAATATAAAATAAGTGTTAAGCTTGGAAAAATTGTTCTATTTAATATTCTGATTAGGAAAATGGCTGCTTAAAATGCAAGATGAGAAATCCCTAAATTGGGGTCTGGCCTTTTGCAGTTATTAGAAGAAATCCATAAATTCTTCCACCCTCACACATATCTATGCTCTAGTATCATCTGCATCAACTTTACTTTTCTCAAGGTATGACAAGCTTACTCCATGCTCCAGGAATAATAAGATGGCAACGTTATCTCTCCAAAAGTCACTGTTAAAATGTAGGAGTCATTTATAAGCAGACTATGAACGGACTGCTAACTTTCTCAAAATCTTACTGCAGGATCAGTTCTACTAATTTAAACCTTAAGGTAGGAAATGATCATATAGAGAAATGGGATTCTCAGAGTTTGCATATAGAGAATTTAAAAGAGAGAGAGAGAAGGAAGGAAGGGAGGAAGGAAGGAAGGAAGGAAGGGACATAAGGAAAGGAAGGAAAGAAAGGAAGGAACAGTAAGAAGGGAGGGAAAGAGAGGGAAGGAAGAAAGGAAAGGAAGGAAAGGAAGAAGGTAAGGAAGGAAAGAAAAAGAGAGGTAAGAAGAGGAGAAGGGAGGAGAGAAGAAAAGGAAGAAAAGGAAGGAAGGAAAAGGAAGGAGAGATGACAGGAAAGAAGGAAAGGAGGGAAAGGAAGCAAGGTGGGAGGGTGAGAAGGAAGGCAAGAGGAAGAAAGAAAGTCTTCCAAAGATAGTCTTAAGTGACTTCCATCTATAGAACCAAGCAGTGTTCTGCTTGACATGAAAGAAGCACTCAATAAAAGCTTATTGAATTAATGCAGTATCCTCTTGACCTTGGACTCAAAGCACTTAGGCAAAGGAAAATGGGTGATTCCATGAATAGATAATTTTATAAGTCTTTAAAAAGAATAAGGTTACTTATGCTAACATAATTATTTTCTATTCCTGACAGAAATACCGTGGGATTATTTATACCATAAGATTAGAAATGCCGTCCTCTTTAAGGTCCCTCTCAGATATTAGAGGCCACTTCCAAAGGAAGTGTTTATAGAGTAAAACGGTTTCCACATCTTCTTTTCCTAAAATCAGTGTTAACATTACTTCCAGGAAACAATATCTTAGGAGTGAACTCTGAGATGTACTTCAAAAGAATGTGTTATTTTTTCCTGTGTGGTTAGAAAACTTCACTCTCCATTAATTAAAATATAAATATGTTTATGTTGCATAACAAAGTTTAGAAATGGAAAAAAAAACTATTAGAAATCTCACAGGTGAACATGCAGAGTCAAAAGCAAACAAGTAGTTTTATTTTATAAATCTGGCAGAAACAAATGCAATTCAAGAAATGTTCCAAGAAAGCTGAGAGTAGAGGAAAAATAATGAAATCTGAGGATTCAATGAGAAGTGGTAGAACCTAGGATTTAATTAAAAGGTTTAAAATACTTTTCTTTTTTTAACATTGAGTTTAATGCACCTGTGTGTTCTAATGAAAAATTATTTTGAAAATGTGTACCTTCTATGATAAGCATGGAAATATGTTTTTTTTTTAAAGCAGAGTCAAAACGAAGTAAAAATCTCTCTCTTTGTTTTCATCAGGATTTATTAAAGAATTTGAAGAAGTTCGGAGAATGAACACTATCTAAAGGAAGTAACATATAACACAAGCTGTTCATTCACCTACAAGACTTTAGATGGTGAACCAAGCAAGTAAGGACAGCCATGGAAAACACACTGCTCAATAAGTCCAGCTCCTAAAGGGGCATGCAGGTGGGCCTGAAGAGAATAGACCAGCAGGCCTAATGAGAAATGTAACATCCTTCCTGTACATGCCTTTCTGCTCTAGTTTTATTTTAATGGGAAACTGGGCAAGTCTAAACATGTTTATAGGAGGCACACACTTTAGAGAGGTCTAATAAAATCAAGACCAGGGAGAGAAAATGGGAAATACAGGAAGACTGTGACATTAGGAAATTCTCTGGATGCACATACTTTCAAAGTCCGCAGTTTGGAACCCAGTAGTTCAGGAAACGATTTGCAAGAGTGAATCAAAACATTTTAATTATCATCATCATATGGTTTTGACTTAATTGTCCCTGAGAAAATGAACAGTTAAAGGGTTTTGAACATTCTAATTTTCCCACAGAACCTGAATAAAGTCGTTCTTCAAATGAATTCCTTCATTCGCCAAAAATGTCTTTAGCAAAATAAGACCAGGGGTATGGCTAAATAGCACATACATAAACAACATTTCTAAATACAGAATATCTTAATGAAGCTACCAAGAAATCTTGCTGTGAAGCAGTGATAAACTTTTAAAATCTGCTTCAAAATGTGATGGGACTTTAAAACTTGGTTCAAATTATGAACATCTTATGATGTTTAAGTTGTTATCAAATATATCATCTGTATGGGATTATAGTAATAACAATTATAAAAAATAATCTGAATGGTCTAATTTATACATTTCACAGAGTATTCTGTCTAACTTGGCAATGATCATTTTCCCAAACTCAAGAATAGAATGTCTTTATTTAGTAAGAAAAGGTTATAAGCTTCAATGTATAGCTTGCTGTTTCACTATATAATGTTCAAAAATACTGAAAAAAATGTTTAAGGCTGTTACATTCACAATAATTACATAGTCATGACTTTAAAATCAAGTCCTTATTTTGAATGTGTAAAGTTACACTGTAGTTGGGTTATTCTAGACGCTGACTTAAAATTTTATTCTGTATCATACAAGTCAAAAAATATTGAATCTATTGTTAGAACTTTGGGAAAATAGCTAGATCACGATATAAACATTATTTTTCAGGCTATTCTAAATAAGGTCAACAAAGAGAAAAGAGCAAAAATAATACAGCCACACTAAAACAGGTTAGAGATATGAAAACGTTTGTACAAATTCAAGAGTCAGCTTGTAAAAATGCAAACCACATGAAACGTCTAGGAAAAAATAAACTGGCACATACAAGGGGCAGGTAAACCTTGTGTTCAGTGCCAAAGAGACTCAGGGGGTGATAGTAGAAGGCAAATTGTATACAAGCTTGCAATGAAATGTGGCAACAGAAACAACGTAGCTATTATTTTGTCATTTCTACAAGTAGAAATCACATTCAAGAATATGAATGTGATAATTCTTCCTCTATTTCAACTAGGAAGAAATGATTCTCAAACACTCACTGTATTTTCAATTAAAAATTAGGGTAAAACAGTTTTGGTAGATTCTAATAGGTCGACAGAGCATTAGAAGAAAATGTAGAAAATCTGATTATACTGACTAGGATAGTTTAAAACCATCTTTTGATGGGAAGATTTTGAGAAAATGATCATGCAATAAAGAATAACTTTTACATGCAGCAAACCTGAGAGGACTGACTAAAATAAAATAAAACAGTTATTTAAAATTTGACAAATTATAGAACAGATCCCCAAAGGATGTACAATAAAGTTTCAATACAATTTTGGGGAAGGTATTTATTCTGGTATTTCTACAATTGCCTATTTTTTCTTAGGTCATTACTAAATGTGATATCAGAAAGTTCTCCTTCTGAGAGTTCCATAAATGAGACTAACTTCAGGCTAATACCTGAAGTTTTGCTCACTGACCCTTTATAAAGAAATTTAGATAAAAAGTATTGACATGGGTTTCTCTAAGGTTACAGAAAGAGAATATGAAAAGACAGGTAGAATCACATAACAAAGGGAGATTCTATAAACTTCTACTCAAGGGTAATTCAGCATCAGGATAAGGTATCCCTTTGGAGTTATGAGTTTTAGAGGGTCCAAAACAAATGACAGCCCCAGGGCTAGATTTCACAAAAATCACCCAATCGCTGGAAACAAAATCATGAAATTGATACTGAGATCTAGAAATTTTAAATATTTTATTTTAAAGTAATCTCTACACCCAATGTGGGGCTTGAACCTACAACCCTGAGATCGAGAGTCACATGCTCCATTGACTGATTCAGTCAGGCATACCCAAGATCTAGGAATTTTAAAAAGGTGATTTTGATTGTTGCTTTTTGGGTTTTGGATAAACACCAGGTTTAAGATTTCTTTGAAGTTAACACACTGAAATATCTTAGGGCTTATAAATGCTGCTATTCATAGGTACATCACATGGAACCAAAGGCAGAAAGTAAAAAGTTCCTGCTTGAATTCTTCATTACTCCTTCATCAGCATCATCATATTTTCTTGGTCTATATACCCTTCCAGTTTTTAAAAGGAGATGTACATTTTTTGATTTACAAAAGTATTTCACTGGTCTTTTCATCACTTTAACCGCCCCCCCACCCCCCAAATAACTTACATAATGTACAGCCCCATGATTTTTGAACTGTAAACTTCTATAAGCACTATTTGATCTGATTTGATGGTACAAAACTCAAGACAAGAAATGTATCTGCTTGAACTTGATAAACATTTTTTTTTCAATTAATAAGAATGGTTTCAACCAGGTATATTGCATTGTTATTCTTATCAATAGTGTTAGAAAGGCTTTTAGGTTTTGTTCTCGTTTCCTATTTATTCTTTTTTTGTCTTCTTTTTTAATGCTTTCTTGTAACCAAAGTACTCATATTTGCTTTTTAAAACTACTACTATAACTAATAGGAAAAAAAAATGAGCACATGCATTATAGCAGTAACAATTCAACAAACAGAAGAACTATCTAAACAGACCTCTAATTTAGCTCTGGGTACCTCTGAAGCTAGCTTTGGAGTTAGATAGGTACACCCTCTGAGTAACCAATATATTGTAGGGAAGCATTAGGGCAAAGATCATTTTTACTCATCTCAAGAACTCATTTTGGTAAAAATTATGTTGTCAAGAGCCAATTGTGAGTTTCGTAAGGTCAGAGGTTAACTTTTACTCACTTTTTGAAACCCTAACATCAAAAGCCAAACTGAATGCCTGATGCATGGAAGAGACTGGAAAATGAATTTAATAAGTTTGTAAAAGAGAGTTTGGGAAATTGAATTCATTGAAATTGATTAAATGCTTTATTGCAGCTTTAATTGAGGATTTTTTTTTGCAAAGTAAGCCACATATCACTGCTTACATGAAGTCAAACTGATTAAAAACCTTTGCTTTTCGAATATTGCATTATGATACACACATTTTTCAAATATGAATTTATCACATAACTTGACAATGAAACTAGCATACACCAAAATTCAAAAACCAATTTAGAAACATTTATGCTTTCTTATTTTATTGAATGAGTATCGTATTTTTATCAAGAATATTGACCATTGGACATTGGAATTAGTTACCAAATATGAAGAAACTGTTGTTATGTGGGCTAAGGATGGTGTGATTTGATGCCCATGAAGGACATTTGTTTTCAGTTCCTGAAATAGCTTACAATAGGTTAGTTTATTTGCATTGCTGGAAGCTTTTAAAAACTGACAATAAATTACTATGTAATTAAACACTACCTTCTTTTACCTTTTAACTGCAACCCAAGACATACATAGTTCCTTTCTTTAAGAAATTTTAATTTAAACATAAAGGACAATTATACCATAAACATAAATGTTTACAAATGAATGAAATGCTTGGATTAAGAGAAAAACAAACAAACAAACATGAGGTCCTGGAACTGGTATAATTCAGCAACATTCTGCAGTTTTGCAAAGGGTTAGCAGGGACACATATCAAGTCTCTGTTGTACTTATGTGGATGATACAGTATTTTATTCCAGAACAAAGGCATTTTTGTAACTTGTACAGAGATGTGGATAGGCTGGCACTGGCCCGGAGATTCAGAAGACTCCTGAAATTTGTTTTTAATGAAAACAACTTGATTCCTTACTGAGTCATGTGTGGTTCTCCTCTATCTTTTCCCTTTTTATAAAAATTGTTTTCAGGGAGATCTTTTATCCCAGGTTTAATCCAGATATTAAGGTGAAATTATTTTTCTCCCATACCCATCCTAAATCTTTACAAGGAAAGAAAAATGTAACTGTGTCCTACAAACATCTATCTCAGTTATTACATGGAAGGCTTGTTTTCAGGAAAATAGGATTAAAATTGTTTAATAAATTTTAAAGCATGAAGCAATTGTTTCTTTGAGGGGTTTAAAAATTTATTACTTCTGAAATTTCATGTGTCTTTGTTGAAAATTACATGAAAGGAAAATTCAGTGAACAAACACTGCTCCTTTTTTAATATTCTCTACAAAACTTTGAATACCAAAATTAAGTCCTTCTTCCTCCTTTCCTTCCATATTCAGTATTCCTAGAGGAGGAAATCATCCATGGCATTCAAAGTATTTATCATTTCATTACTCTTTTCAAATTCCATCTCAATTTCTGTGACTTTTTCCATAAATGAAAATTTCTGGTATTAGACATGGACTTCTTTATTTTTTAAAATGAAATTTATTGTCAAATTGGTTTCCATACAACACTCAGTGCTCCTTCCAACAGGTGCCCTCCTCAGTGCCTATCACCCACCATCTCCTCCTTCCCATCCCCCATCAACCCTCAGTTTATTCTCAGTTTTTAAGAGTCTTTTACGGTTTGGCTTTCTCCCTCTCTAACCTCTTTTTTTTTTCTTCCCCTCCCCCATGGACTTCTGTTAAGTTTCTCAGGATCCACATAAGAGTGAAAACATACGGTATCTGTCTTTCCCTGCATGACTTACTTAACTTGCCATAACACTCACCGTTGCCATCCATGTTGCTACAAAGGCCATATTTCATTTTTTCTCATTGCCAAGAAGTATTCCATTGTGTATATAAACCACAATTTCTTTATCCATTCGTCAGTTGATGGACATTTAGGCTCTTTCCATAATTTGGCTATTGTTGAGAGTGCTGCTATAAACATTGGGGTACAATGCCCCAATGCATCAGCACTCCTATATCCCTTGGGTAAATTCCTAGCAGTGCTGTTGCTGGGTCATAAGGTAGGTCTATTGTTAATTTTTTGAGGAACCTCCACACTGTTTTCCAGAGTGGCTGCACCAGTTTGCATTCCCACCAACAGTGCAAGAGGGTTCCCATTTCTCCACATCCTCTCCAGCATCTATAGTCTCCTGATTTGTTCATTTTAGCCACTCTGACTGGCATGAGGTGATATCTGAGTGTGGTTTTGATTTGTATTTCCCTGACGAAGAACGACATTGTGCATCTTTTCATGTGCTTGTTGGCCATCTGGATGTCTTCTTTAGAGAAGCGTCTATTCACGGTTTCTGCCCATTTCTTCACTGGATTATTTGTTTTTGGGTGTGGAGTTTGGTGAGTTCTTTATAGATTTTGGATACTAGCCCTTTGTCTGATATGTCATTTGCAAATATATTTTCCATTCCATTGGTTGCCTTTTAGTTTTGTTGATTGTTTCCTTTGCAGTGCAGAAGCTTTTTATCTTGATGAGGTCCCAATAGTTCACTTTTGCTTTTAATTCCCTTGCCTTTGGAGATGTGTCAAGTAAGAAATTGCTGTGGCTGAGGTCATAGAGGTTTTTTCCTGCTTTCTCCTCTAGTGTTTTGATGGTTTCCTGTCTCACATTCAGGTCCTTCATCCATTTTCAGTTTATTTTTGTGAATGGTGTAAGAAAGTGGCCTACTTTCATTCTTCTGCATGTTGCTGTCCAGTTCTCCCAGCACCATTTGTTAAAGAGACTGTCTTTTTTCCATTGGATATCCTTTCCTGCTTTGTCAAAGATTAGTTGGCCATACTTTTGTGGGTCTAGTTCTGGGGCTTCTATTCCATTCCATTGGTCTATGTGTCTGTTTTTGTGCCAATACCATGCTGTCTTGATGATGACAGCTTTGTAGTAGAGGCTAAAGTCTGGGATTGTGATGCCTACCGCTTTGGTCTTCTTCTTCAAAATTACTTTGGCTATTCGGGGTCTTTTGTGGTTCCATACAAATAAAAACCCTCAAGAAAGTCGGGATAGAAGGAACATACTTAAACATCATACAAACCATTTATGAAAATCCCACAGCTAATATCATCCTCAATGGGGAAAAACTGAGAGCTTTCCCCCTGAGATCAGGAACACAACAGGGATGTCCACTCTCACTGCTGTTATTTAACATAGTGTTGGAAGTGCTAGCATCAGCAATCAGACAAAAAAAGAAAATCAAAGGTATCAAAGTTTGCAAAGATGAAGCCAAGCTTTCACTTTTTGCAGATGACCTGATTTTATACATGGAAATCCCAATAGACTCCACCAAAAGTCTGCTAGAACTGATACATGAAGTCAGCAAAGTCGCAGGATACAAAATTAATGTACAGAAATCAGTTGCATTCTTATACACTAATAATGAAGCAAAGGAAAGACAAATAAAGAAACTGATCCCATTCACAATTACACAAAGAATCATAAAATACCTAGGAATAAACCTAACCAAAGATGTAAAAGACCCGTATGCTGAAAACTACAGAAAGCTTATGAAGGAAATTGAAGAAGGTACAAAGAAATGGAAAAACATTCCATGTCCATGGATTGGAGTAATAAATATTGTTAAAATGTCAATAATACCCAAAGCTATCTACTCATTCAGTGCAACCCCTATCAAAATTGCACCAGCATTCTTCTCGAAGCTAGAATGAGCAATCCTAAAATTTGTATGGAACCACAATAGACTTGGACTTCTGAGGACAATTGAAAATAGATTAGCAACGACGCCGACATTATGTTCATTTTTCTCCATTTCACATTTTGTAAAGGACCAGTGTGCTGATCATGGTTTCTCATAGTCTACGTGAAAAGTCAAAAGACTGTACTGCACTGTTCTTTGTTCAACCAAATCATAGCCAGTAAATTAGGTTCCCCTTAAATAACCTTTGTTACCAGCTAAGATACGCAGTGAGACATAGAAGCACTTCAACATAGGTAAGTAAATACAATGAATAATACACTATTCTGAATAATGATTCAGCATGATGTAACCAGTTATAATTCAAGAAAAATGTGTGCATATTGTGTATAATAAATTAATGAAAATATAACATTGCAATAAAGTAGCTAAGAAGAGCTAGCATACAGTAGTTATTTAACATATATATATGCAGCAAAAATGACTTACCCGGCATAAACTGCTACAGACTAAAAGTGAATATCTTCATTCACACATTTTCAAAGTGGCTATTTTGTGATTCCCATGCTAAAAATATAACAGTTGTTACATACAAGTCATCCATATGGTGTTCATATAGGTATAGTAATTCAACATTGTCTCTGTATTTTAAACACACTTTTTTTCTTAAAATACCAACATGTTCCGCCCCCCCCCCCCCACCCCGTGAGGCTCCCATAACTGGCACAATTGGTTCTGCATAAAGACGTGCTTACAAATAGCCCATGATTTAAAATGTTCAGAATCAAATATATTCTAGGTAATGTAGGCAGATGCATGCCTCCTAGCATCTGTTTAGGAACGTTAAAAGCAACCTAGGACCTAGGTGTTATATTGCCCTCCTGGACTAATTTGAGATGACTAAGGTCATACTGAAATATCAATGTGTCATTCATTGCACTCTTATTTCAATTACTTTCACAGACAATTAAAGTAACCAAGTAGTCAATCGGGTCCAAAGATTGATATTGATAATTATGCTAACTGGGCAGCAGTGAACATAAATAAAGCAATAACTTGTTGAGTCAGGGAAACCCAGAAAGAAATTCTTGCTCTTGTACCTGATATACTCTGTCACCCTCTGAGAGTAAATTAATGATGATGAGCCTGTTTCTGGAGACAAATACCTGTTCTAAGCATAAAATATAATAACTTAGGAACTGCCTTTAGGGACGGCATGCAAGCATACAATGAAAGTTTCCAGTTCTTTATTATTTATTGAGGCATTAGACTCTAGTAGGTATATATCAAGAGCTGCAGTTCTGACTCTTTACTTTTTTTTCATCTCTAATGTCATTTTAATCCACATCAGTTGAATTATCCTTCCTTGCTTTCACTAATGTTTGGGCTGAGCCACAGCTTTTCCAGTAACTTTCAAATATTAATATGCAGTTTCATTCTCCAGGCATTACATTCTCTATTACAAGCTAAATACAATGTTTCTTCCTGATTCTCTATCTTAATTTTCTTATGTTGAAAAGGGATGTTTTCCTGAAAAGTGGGCCTGGTGTTGCCTTCACAGGTAAAAGTAGCTAATAGATTTTGGAGATCAGTATTTTTCAGATTTACCTATAATTGCCTGAAAGAATCCATCCCATGTCTCAGAGCCCTACTGCTTCTCCACAAATGCCATTCTCAGGGTACTGGGGTTCACAAACATTTTCTTTAAAGGGAAAGGTAAGACCTATTTTATGTATTGTGACCCACTCAGTTTCTGTAAAAACAACTCAACCCTGTCAACTGTTACTGTATCATGTTAACCAATGTGGTGACTGTTCTGATAACACTTTATTTATAGAACGAAATGGTAGTTTGAGAGCCATAGTTTGCAAACCCTTATTTTAGCATAGGAGATTTGGCAGAATTTAGCCTTTAATAGAAACTGCAACTTTACTGACCTTGCAATTATTTTTTTACTTTATTTTCTTAACATATGAAATTTATTATCAAATTGGTTTCCATACAACACGCAGTGCTCATCCCAAAAGATGCCCTCTTCAATACCCATCACCCACCCTCCCCTCCCTCCCACCCCCCATCAACCCTCAGTTTGTTCCCAGTTGTTTTTTTTTTTTTTAACGTTTTATTTATTTTTGAGACAGAGAGAGACAGAGCATGAACAGGGGAGGGGCGGAGAGAGAGGGAGACACAGAATCGGAAGCAGGCTCCAGGCTCTGAGCCATCAGCCCAGAGCCCGACGCGGGGCTCGAACTCACGGACCGCGAGATCGTGACCTGAGCTGAAGTCGGCCGCTCAACCGACTGAGCCACCCAGGTGCCCCAGTTCTCAGTTTTTAAAAGTCTCTTATGCTTTGGCTCTCTCCCTCTTTAACCTCTTTTTTTTTTCCTTCCCTTCCCCCATGGGTTTCTGTTAAGTTTCTCAGGATCCACATAAGAGTGAAAACATATGGTATCTGTCTTTCTCTGTATGGCTTATTTCACTTAGCATCACACTCTCCAGTTCCATCGACGTTGCTACAAAAGGCCATATTTCATTCTTTCTCATTGCCACGTAGTACTCCATTGTGTATATAAGCCACAATTTCTCTATCCATTCATCAGTTAATGGACTTTAGGCTTTTCCCACAATTTGGCTATTGTTGAGAGTGCTGCTATAAACATTGGGGTACAAGTGTCCCTGTGCACCAGTACTCCTGTAACCCTTGGGTAAATTCCTAGAAGTGCTATTGCTGGGTCATAGGGTAGGTCTATTTTTAATTTTCTGAGGGACCTCCACACTGCTTTCCAGAGCGGCTGCACCAATTTGCATTCCCACCAACAGTGCAAGAGGGTTCCCGTTTCTCCACATCCTCTCCAGCATCTATAGTCTCCTGATTTGTTCCTTTTGGCCACTCTGACTGGCGTGAGGTGATATCTGAGTGTGGTGTTGATTTGTATTTCCCTGATGAGGAGCGATGTTGAGCATCTTTTCATGTGCCTGTTGGCCATCTGGATGTCTTCTTTAGGAAGTGTCTATTCATATTTTCTGCCCATTTCTTCACTGGATTATTTGTTTTTTGGGTGTGGAGTTTGGTGAGCTCTTTATAGATTTTGGATACTAGTCCTTTGTCCGATATGTCATTTGCAAATATCTTTTCCCATTCCGTTGATTGCCTTTTACTTTTGTTGATTGTTTCCTTTGCTGTGCAGAAGCTTTTTATCTTCATGAGGTCCCAATAGTTCACTTTTGTTTTTAATTCCCTTGCCTTTGGGGATGTGTCAAGTGAGAAATTGCTGCGGATGAGGACTGACCTTGCAATTAGATTGTACTGGCTTAGTCCTTGGTTCTACCTGCCTAGTGATCATAAGGGAACAGAAATTCCTTCATAGCTGTGGAGGTCTTCTGGTTCTTGATACAGGTTACAATTTGTATCTTCATAAATTTTCAGGGTTTTTTTTGGTTTTCTGTATAAGCTCTCAGGGAATTTCAGAAGAAGTCAAGTGCCTATTAATGTTTGTATGTATCCTTATTATTATGACACCTGTCACAGCCATTTAAATTCTTACCATTTTGCCCTCTGTCTATATTTCATTCTATATTATACCAGGAATTATTTGAATAATTGTGATGAACTTGTATGTCATGGACTACGTGTCACATTTCCCCAGAAATAAGATTATCTCAGAACTGCTTGAATATATAAGGAAACCAAACCCGACTCCCATTTTTATTGTTTGTTTCATAGGGCCACTTTTGACATTAATTACTCAATCAGTGAGGGTGACTGTTGATAACAAGTGATATAACCAAATTAAGATAATTTGAGACTGTTTTAATAAACAGCTACTCACAAAGGCATGGGCAGTGTATAAAGAAAACATAGTGAGCACTTTGGCAAATGTCTTATCTCCGATGTATTCATTTGTATTCATTTGAATTTCAGAAGTCAGCTTGGTTTGTCCTGATATTTTAGAAATCTTGGAGTCACATTATGATACTTTCCTACACAGTAATTCTAGACTGTTTAATATGCTACTAGAAAGTTGTCAAATTAGAAGCATTGGGATCAATATTTCATGGAATTTACCTCTCAAATCATTATAAGGTTAGAATAAATTCTGGTAAAATTTGGATTTTTGCTCAAAAAATTACTCAAAACAACATTATACACAATGATTTGAGGGGCAGGGAGTGGGAAAGAGAGAATATACAACTTAGAAAAGCAACTATTTTTAGTAATTTAGGGAAATCTAAATCATGAAAAAATTTGGGAAATATATATAAATATTGTCAGTTACATGAAATAACTTTAGTGTGAGTTGTTCTAATTAAAATATTAAACGTTTAAAAATTGCTTAAAAATGCATTCATATTAAGTGGGAGATCCTAAGTGAGCATAGACGGTCCAATATACAGCCTCCTAGACCCAAGGTCCATAACCTTCAACCCACTCCCAAGTCTTAGGGAACCTTCAAGAATTAATCAAAATGATTATTATCAACATGTCATCCAGGCCTGTCTTATATAAAAGAAGCTTATGAAGTACTATAAAAGTGGCTTAATCTCTAATTTTATGGGACCATTCTCTCTGACATATTTTATATTGGCATTTGAATACACATTTTTCCACCCACTAAATTCAGTTTTAAGTTAACCTTAAAAGTGGCCTCTTACCTTTTACATTTTTACCAAATCTTAATTGCTGAAATCTAAGATTTGGTGGATATAATACTTACCTGTCAAAGTTAGAATTACTTTCATTATATTCAATCAGGTATTTTCATGATATTTCTTTTGGCCTGAACAACAATAGAAATGTCTAAAGGCTATTTTTCCATTTACTTTTGATATTATTTTATATCAGTAACTCCTAACTCTAGTTTCATTTAGTCAAAATGAAAAAAGAAAAAAAAAAAAAAAGCTTAAGATGTCCAGAAAAGAAGCTATTATACATTAGACATCTCAGATACTATTAAGATGAGTAAGAATGGAAAAGAAAGGTGGTAATGACCAATGGGGACAACTTTAGATTTAGGGAAACTCACACCTCCAATTATAAAAAAATGAATTTTTTGAAGGATGTTAAGTACAGGAAATTTTTATCAAGGATTTAGTTGTGATTCATTGTTCATGTGTTAAATATTTGAATATCACATGCAAAAAGTTAATACTCAAAATATAATCATTAAGAATCTTTTTAAAACTGAGAGACATGTAGTCTATACTACCCAAAACAATCTTACACATTCAATGCAATATCTATCAAAATGACACCACTGGGGCACCCGGGTGGCTCAGTTGGTTAAGCATCCACCTGACTCTTGATTTTGTCTCAGATCATGATCTCAGTTTGTGAGTTTGAGCCCCGCATTGGGCTATGAGCTGACAGCATGAAGCCTGCTTGAGATTCTCTGTCTTCCCCTCTCTCAGCCTCCCACTTCAAAATAAATAAATATTACATATAAATTTCTATATTAAATATTAAATATTTAAGAAATAAATATTTAAAAATAACTTCGGGGTGGCAGGATGGCTCAGTCGGTTAAGCATCTGACGTCAGCCCAGGTCATGATCTCGCAGTTTGTGAGTTCAGGCCCTACATCCAGCTCTGTGCTGTCAGCTCAGAACCTGAAGCCTGTTTCAGATTCTGTGTCTCCCTCTCTCTCTGGCCCTCCCCCACTTGTGCTCTATCTCTGTCTGTCTCTCAAAAATAAATTAAAATTTTTTAATTAAAAAAAATAAAAAAATACCTCCAGCATTCTTCACAGAGCTAGAACAAACAATTCTAAAATTGATATGGAACCAGAAAGGACCCTGAATAGCCAAAGCAATCTTGAGAAAGAAAATCAAAACTGGAGGCATCACAATTTCAGACTTCAAGATGTATCACAAAGCTGTTATCATCAAGACGGTATGGTACTGGCAAAAAACAGACACATAGATCAATAAACAGAATAGGAAACCCAATAATGGACACACAAATGTATGGCCAACTAATCTTCAACAAAGCAGGAATGAATATCCAGTGGAAAAAAGACAGCCTCTTCAGCAAGTGGTGCTGGGAAAACTGGACAGCGACATGCAGAAAAATGAACCTGGACTGCTTTCTTACACCAGACACAAAAATAAATTCAACATGGATGAAAGACCTAAATGTGAGACAGGAAACCCTCAAAATCCTACAGGATAAAAAATGCAACAACCTCTCTGAACTCAGCCACAGCAACTTCTTACTAGACACATCTCTGGAGGCAAGGGAAACAAAAGCAAAAATGAACTACTGGGACTTTATCAAGATAAAAAATCTTCTGCACAGCAAAGGAAACAATCAACAAAACTGAAGCGCATCTGATGGAATGGGAGAAGGAATTTGCAAATGACATACCGGATAAAGGGTTAGTACCCAAAATGTATAAAGAACTTACCAAACTCAACACCCAGAAAACACATAATCCAGTGAAGAAATGGGCAGAAGATATGAATAGAAACTTTTCTAAAGAAGATATCCAGATGGCTAATAGATACATGATGAGATGCTCAACATCACTCATCATCAGAGAAATACAAAACAAAACCGCATTGAGACATCACCTCACACTGGTCAGAGTGGCTAAAATCAACAACTCAAGAAACAGCAGATGTTGGCAAGGATGTGGAGAAAGGGAAACCCTCTTGCACTGTTGGTAGGAAGGCAAATTAGTGCAGCCACTCTGGAAAACAGTGTGTAGATTCCTCAAAAACTTAAAAATAGAATTACCCTATGACCCAGCAATAGCACTATTATAAATTTATCCAAAGGATACAGGAGTGCTGATTCATAGGGGTATATGGACCCCAATGTTTATAGCAGCACTATCAACAATAGCCAAATTATGGAAAGAACCCAAATGTCCATTGACTGATGAATGGATAAGGAAGATGTGGTATATATATATACACAATAGAATATTACTTGGCAATCAAAAGAATAAAATCTTGTCATTTTCAACAAGGTGGATGGAACTAGAGTGTATCATGCTAAGCCAAGTAACTCAACCAGAGAATGACAGATATCATATGATTTCACTCATATGTGGAATTTAAGAAGTAAAACAGATGAACATAGGGGAAGGGAAGGAAAAATAAGATACAAACAGAGAGGGAGTCAAACCATAAGAGGCTCTTAAATACGGAGAACAAACTGAGAGTTGCTGGAGGGAAGGTGGGTGGGGGGATGTGCTAAACGGATGATGGACTAGTAGGGAGGGCAGTTGTTGGGATGAGCACCAGGTATTTTATGTAAGTGATAAGTCGCTGGGTTCTACTCCTGAAACCAATAATACTATACTGTATATTAACTAACTTGAAATTAAATAGGTAAATTAAAAAATAAAATAAAAACTGAGTGCCATGTTGAACTGTGTTTTGTTTTATTTTGTTTTGTTTTTAGTAGAATTGTGTTTTTTATGGTAATGCATTTTTACTTTACTATTTACTTTGCTCATACCGTCTTTTCTCTCCTTCTTACATAACTATTTGGTTCATACTTCATTTCGGTGCCATCTAAATGCAACAGATTTGGGGCAGGGTCACATTCCTGTTCCCTATTACTAAGGTTACTTCTGCCCAACTCCCATTTCTCTTTTAGAAGCACTTTGCCTTTTGCTATAGATCTATATTCTATACATATACGCTATACATATACACCTATACACACACACACACACACACACATATAACCCAATGAGTCTCATTCTTAGGGTCAGCTCAAATCCTGCATTTTATGGTTGACCATCAATGGCAGCATAATAGCTTTTTCTCCAGGAGGATATACTATGCAATCACACATAATCAAGTATTTCTTTCCAGCAAGGCTTGAGAAACTAAATAAAGCAATCATATAAAATGTCCAATGGCTGTAAACACTCTTTCACAAGAGGTGTTTATGTTTTCAATACATTTTAATTTAGAAAAAGGCATTAGAAGATTTTAATTTCATATAACAATGATGGAACCAAAAACCAAAATGAAACACAAAAGAATTTAGCTATTTCACATAGAAGAGAATGAGACTTAGATTAAAATGTTTTTGTTTCATTTTCATTTTTGTTTTTGTTCTTAACAAGGCATCTTATAAGAACTGACGAGACTGGAAAGATCATGTATGTAAAATAACACTTCCCAGAATTTGATTATTGTCTTCTCTCAGATTCACATGAGGGAGAAAAATTCTTTCCTCATTAGTTGTTCTAGTATCTCATATGTTCGTAGAATTGCAGTGAGGTCTTAATTTTGAGTTTAAGTGTGTAAGAATATAAAATTTAGTTAAACAAGCAAATAGTAACACAAATTCATAAATGTGTACTTGAATATTTTCATAATGTAGAGTGAGAAGTGATGATAATATAGATGTAAATAAAGTACTAACCTAGTAAATAAGACTGATAGTATCACAGAAATTTTCTTGGAGAAACTCCAGTTGAATCTGAAGAATGCATAGAATTTAGCTGCATGGAGAAGGAATAAGGTATTCTAGACAGACTACATGAATTTCCATGAAACATGGCATGTTCAGAGGGCAAATCATTCCACATATCTTGGTTAGAAGTGATGTAGAAAAATCTCTACTGGCCTACTAAATACTAATTCTCTTTATCTATTCCCCTATTAATGCTCTCTGACTCTCAATCACAAGAATAACGAATTCTTCTTTAAATCTAGGTAGGGCCACATAACCAAGTTTTGGCCCAAAATATACAAGTGGTGATCAGTTTCATGTCATCTGGAATAATCCTTAAAGAAGGAGCATAACATGTGCCCTCTTTTCCATGCTGGTGAATGAGATTCGGAGAGTTAGATTTAATTTTTGTGAGAACTAAACTGATAATTTGCTTAAAAAATATATTTTTTGAGTTTTTGTTATTAGAAGCTAAACATAATTTTAACAAGTAGGTATGAAGAGTAGAGAGAAACTTTAAGCAAAAATCATACGATGTAGATGCTTATTTGTCAACGAATTTTAATTCAGTAAATTCTGAATATTGGGACATCACCAGTATTTTCAAACAAGGGAATATTATGAATGGATTTGAATTTTGGAAATATGATGCAATAATAGTAAACTGGATTTGAATGTAATCAGATAGGAAATCCAGTTAAAATCTAGTGAGGTAATCTAAAGGTATCTAGGAAGACTTGAGAGTTTTAATTGAATGATAGTATCATTCATCAACATGGGAAATAAAAGAAAAGTGTACATTTTGAGAATAGTAATGAGCTCAGCTTGGGGTATTTTGAAAATGGATATCTATAGAACATTCAAAAAAGCTCTATGGCTCTTCCTGATTCAAGAAGAAAATTCTGATAATGAGTAGTCAACATCTTTTTTTATACAAAGATATCAATAGAGCAGCTAGAAATCTGACCTTTTTCTATCAAGTCAAGGTAAGTCCTTCTCTACAAACCAAATAACCATGAAAGGTAGTTTAAATAAATAAATAAAACAAGATAAGGAATAAAATGGAGACCATTCTATCTCATTGATACAGGTGCACTTAGGGCTTATGTTCCTACTGCCTCATGTCGCAGAGAAAGTATAGACAAGAAATCACTATAATGTGGGTATATGAAGTATTGAAGTCTTTTTCCTGCCTCACGTATAATTCTGCCCTGTTTATAGAGTAAATTTTAAGAAAACAGAGTGTCCCCTTATGACGTCATTCTTAATCCCTTTATAGCCTTCAGAACCTGTGTGGGAGAGTTTGTAATGAATATTAATGTGGAAAGAATCCTGCGATAGCATAGATTAATTCAATATAATTTTAAACTAATGACTTAGAGTGCCATTTAATAATTTAGTAAATGACTCAATTCCTATTCCTATAGACTTTCTGAGATATAAATTTCAATTCTGTGTTTCTCTGGCACACTAAAAGTAAAATACATATGCAATTAAATGTGAATTTCTTATTCTAAAGACTTTGTAATAGACCAATTCACTTATCTTCCCCTTCTCTGCCATTTATTTCAATTGAATAAATACAATACATTTCCTCCCTGTTTTGATTGAATGAGTGAGACAGTAATTCCTGCATTGATGTCTTTGTAATTCCTTCATTGATTAATCGAAGGAGTGTTCTTAGAATAGATGAAAGAGAATAAATGCAACTGTACCTAAATTAACAGATATGTATTCAGGGATTTTTTTTAAAAATGAGGATGGGAACTGATTAGACTATAATAATTTTTCCTAAGGCATAGGTATCCTAGGTAATTGTTTAAATTTATTTATGGAATTAGTTTTAAAATAGATTGATAACTTCCAACTTATTTCATGATTGTAAAGATATCCTATATTGGAATTTCTAAAGGCATTCTCATATACCCATAACATAAAATATCCAGAAGCGACTAAAATTATGATATAACATGTTTAATGTTAGAAAAACATATTCATAATTAGTAACATCCATAAAAAGCACATATATAACATATTTAGTGGAAGAATCACACAGAAGAATGCAGAAGAATGTACAATACTTAATGCATATGTACTCAAAATTTAAGTGTTTTCAAAATTTAAGTGTTTTCTGGCGTATTTTGGTTATCTAATTTTGAATATCTCTACTTTCTTCCACTTTTATGATGATACAAACTTCACTTTTATGATGATACAAACTAAAGAAGCACACACACACAAAAGTTGCACAACAAATATTTAAAACATATATCAAGAAACCAAACAAAACTACTCAAAGTTTTGCTTCCATAAAATTCAGGAAGAAAATTTACTCATATATAATCTATTTAACAGACAACATCAGGATAAAAAGATGTAACTTTTATTATTGTAGGACAAGCAAAGGGAACGTAATATAACATTTACAATTAATCACTTGTAAATTCAACGTGGTTCAGTTGATTTCTTATATATTCAGAGGTATTCTCACACAGGCCATTAGAAGAATATATCATATTGGATTTAACATTCAAGTTGTTCTGTTACAATTTTCTTCTGTCTTCAAGCACACTATTTAATTGTCTCTATTATTTCCAAACTTGATCAGTGTGCTTTCTTAACCCTTTCCCTTGTCTGAGATCCATTGCCTTATTGATTTGCCTTCTAAAACTGATTACCCCTTCACATTCCACATTTCTTGTTCTTCTTCTTTTATTCATTCCTTAAATGTGAATAATCTGTGTTTTTTTTTTTTTATGAGTGACAACTAATCATTGAAGGAAATAACTATGGTAGGGAAGGAGACAAAAGGCATCAAGGAGCAGTATAATCAAAAGTAAATAAATTAGTGTATGTTAGAGAAACTACATGGTTTATCAGACCTGAATGGTAGTGAATACAACACTGTGGTGAAGAGGTAAAGAGAAAATTAGCAAAGAAAGTACGTAAAAATAAGGAATGGGTTTCATTCTTTGAAAAAAAAAAAAAAACAAAACACAAACAAAAAACAGTGAGGACAGCCAAAAACTCAGTAGGGACTATAACAAATGGAGTTAAACATATCAGTGGCCTGGGCAACAGAACCACCACCTTATGCTAGTAATATCATAGTGATAAAAACACAGATAAATGAAGTAAGTAGTAAGTAAGACCCATACTAGGCTGGTTGTTTTTTCCTTGGAAAGAGTTCATGGAGAAATTTGGGAGGATTTTCCTGCTAAAGTTCATGTAGGCAGAACATAACTAATATATTATAGAAAGAGAGAGACCTCCTGCCTTCCCAATCCCTCCACCTCTCTACCCTCTTGCCAGATACACAGCTCACCTCTGTGTTCTAGGTCAGTGCTAAGTAATAAATCATGTATTTGTAAATACCCATGTTGCTTTGGTTAATTTAATAAGCACTGATGGATGGATGGGAAGAAAGCTAGAATTCAAGGACCCAAAATAGGAAAGAAATGGACGCTCTTCTCCTGGTGCTTTGTGTTGTCGTTCAGAGCAACCTAGGCAGCTGATATTTGCATTGCCCTTCTCTCCTTACACTCACCTTAAAGGGCTGTGCTCACTGCAGAATGGGAATGTAGATAAGGAGTCAGTATTTTGCCAAGTAACAGAAAATGTGTGCAACTGTCTGTGAGGTCTCTGGTAAAGAGAAGATTCAGTTAGATTGAAAAGTAGTATCAAGCATGGCAGCTGGGAAGGAATTCCTGGAAGAGCTCATCAATTTCTAAAATCTCAAGTCGGTATTTATTTGGTTATTTAATAGCACTTCATTGAAAAAAAAAATGGAAGAGGTTGAGTTGTAATATCCCACGTGGTCATTGGGTAATTAATCCAAATGGTGAAATTAAGATAGTGTTACTCTCACGGAGAAAAAAAAAAAATAAAACCTTCGAAATATCTATAGTTCAGGAGAGAAAGATCCTTATAAAAAGTCTGGTTTTAACAATGGCTGGAAGGAAGAAGTAGAAACCAAAAATCCAGAGTTAAAGGAGATCCCTCTGCAGAAATCAGCCAATGTGAAGACTGAGGTAGTGGGACATGAAAACAGGTATACCAGGAAGATAAAGGTCACTTTCACTAGGAAGGTAATATACAAACCTAAATGTCAGAACCTCCAGTAGGTGTTGGAATACCCCTTCCTAGGCTTATAGCCAACTATCCTTGACTGTGGAGGATACAAAAGAGTGGCTGGTGAAATGAACCAACAAAAGACTGCCTTTGTGAAGAATAGGGACAAACCTGAAAGTTGTTAGCAATAAAGGAATTCTACAAGAGAAAAAGAGAGACATGCAAAAGATGAAGATATGGAAATTATGGAAGAGTTAAAAAAATTCTAGCTTCTGTTAACACTCTCTGAGAATGCTAAAGAAGAGAACAATTCTAAGTTAGTGAACTACTGTAAGAATTCTGTGTGATATTTCATCTTATGTATAGGACATTTGGCCTTAGACACTTATTTTTTTAAAGTAGTATAAGTAATTTTGGTTAAAATCAGTGTTGAAATATTTAAGAGTTTCTTAAGGAACAATGTAGTATTTCCCCAGGTTAATGGAAATTTCCTTTAGACAGTTTGTCTAAATTCTGAAACAGATGGGTTAAATGTACCTCACCTAATGGAATTATTGGATATTTGTAAAATATATGTGAGAATATAAACAGCCAAATATTTCTAAATACTTTGAATATTTTCTGAATAAAAAGCTAAATATTTCCAGGACCATCTTTAATTCCCAGGTATTAGAAATTAAATGGTCAACTAGAATGTTAAGTAACCAAACTGTTGGTTTCCTTTAAGTATTTATTTATTTATTTTGATGGAGAGAAAGAGAGAGAGAATGTGAGCAGGGGAGGAGCATAAAGAAAGGGAGAGAGAGAATCCCAAGCATGAGATCATGACCTGAGTTGAAATCAAGAGTTGGATGCTCAATAGATTGAACCACACAGGCACCCCAAATAGTTGTTTATTTTTTCTGTTTTTGTTTTTCTAATAGCAGATGATGTTCTTGTCTGTGACATAAATGGAAGAGATTGACACTATCTCTTGGCTTTATAAATCTGGTAGAGGCAAGGGAAATAAAAGCAAAAATGAACTATTAGCACCCAATCCAGATAAAAAGCTCCTGCACAGGAAACAAAACAATCGAAAAAACTAAAAGTCAACCGAGGAATGGGAGAAGACATTTGCAAATGACATATTGAATAAAGGGCTAGTATAAAAAATCTATAGAGAATTTACCAAACTGAACATCCAAAAAACAAATAATCCAGTGAAGAAATGGGCAGATGACATGAATAGACAATTTTCCAAAGAAGACATCCAGATGACAAACATGAAAAGATGCTCAACATTGCTCATCATCAGGGAAATACAAATCACAACCACATTGAGATACCACCTCATAGTGGCCAGAGTGGCTAAAATTAACAACTCAGGAAACAACAGATATTGGCAAGGATGTGGAGAAAGGGAAACCCTCTTGCACTCTTGATGGGAAAGTAAACTGGTGCAGCCACTCTAGGAAACAGTATGGAAGTTCTTGAAAAAGTTAAAAATAGAATTACCCTAAGACCCATCAATAGCACTATTACAAATTTATCCAAAGGATACAGGAGTGCTGATTCATAGGGGCACAGGTACCCCAATGTCTGTAACAGCATTATCAGCAATAGACAAATTATGGAAAGAGCCCAAATGTCCATCAATGGATGAATAAATAAAGAAGCTGTGGTATATATTTACAATGGAATACTACTCAGCAATGAAAAAGAATGAAAATTTGCCATTTGCAACAAGGTGGATGGAACTGGAGGGTATTATGCTGAGTGAAACAAGTCAATCAGAGAAAGACGATATCATAGGATTTCATTCATATGTGGAATTTGAGAAACTTAACAGAAGACCATAAGGGAAGGGAGGGAAAATAAGATACAAACAGAGAGGGAGGCAAACCATAAGAGTCTCTTAAATACATAGAACAAACTGAGGGTTGATGGAGGAGGGCGGGGAGGTGGTCACAGGAGGGAAAAGGTAGGTGATGGGCATTGAGGAGGGCACTGTTGGAATGAGCACTGGATGTTGTATGTAAGTGATGAATCACGGGCATCTACTTCTGAAACCAAGACTACACTTTATGTTAGCTATGTTAGTTAATTTGACAATAGTAAGCTTTAGAAGAAGAAGAAGAAGAAGAAGAAGGAGGAGGAGAGAAAGAGGAAGAAGGAGAAGGAGATGGAGAAGGAGAAGGAGGAGGAGGAGGAGAAGGAGAAGGAGAAGGAGAAGGAGAAGAAGGAGAAGGAGAAGGAGAAAGAGACAGAGAAGGAGACAGAGAAGGAGAAGGAAATGGAGACAGAGAAGGAGATGGGGAAGGGGAAGGAGAAGAAGTGAATTAGAAGTTTTGGTGCAAGAATTTGGGAACAAAGGTACTGTAGTAAAGATCATGGGAGCACCCATACTTACAGCAGGCTTTGAATCCTTATTGTTAGGTGGGCATTACCAAGATCAAGGTGAGAGGAATAAAGCAATTTAGCACATAAGGAAATGAATTAGTCCCACTGAATAAAGTTAAGCAGTGCATCCCTTGCACCCAAGTGGAAGCAGAAGCCACAGAGAGCACATGGAAGAGGCAGGTTCAGACAAAAGTTTTCTCGGAATGCAAACACTCCCAAAGGGGTAGCAAGCTAAGCTCTTCCCAAAACAGATAATATGACCAAGGTGTCCTCTCTCCGGGAGACCAGTAGAATCCACAATGTAATGGCATGAGGGTTAAATGGAAACTTTTGGTAGGTGTGTTTCCCTTGCCTGAAGACAGTAAAATGAGAGTCAGTGTTTCCCATGGTAGTTAATCTGAAACATTTGAATTCCTGGGAATTACTTGGTTGCAAGAGAGTCACCTAGAACAAAATCCCTTGCAATCAAGAATTCTGTAATAATCCAAGTCACGGGAAATGCCTGATTTGTAAACAAAACAATATAGTGGAAATGGTATACAAAGATGTGAATATTCGAGCAGATTCCAAGTGTTATGTAAATATTGGATGTTCTTCTTAGTCTGCCTCCTGAAGTAAGAAATAAATGCAGATTTCAAGAACTGACTTGGTTTATCCTCTGTCTCTTGTTAACTATGTTTTCAAAAATCATAATAGTCTGATTTTCTTCAAATGACATAAAAAGTTTATGTGACTAATTGGTAATACTTTTGTGATTCAAAGCTGAATATCAAAAGTTTCCATAATGGTATAACCAATGTAAAAATCAATATTTCATGGCATTTAAATGATGGCACATATAAATGACTTTCTACTTTGACAGCAGTATATTTAGTGTGGAATGATCTATTTAAAACAAACACTTATGATGGATGACAGGGTTAGAAATGAGAATGTGCTTTGGACAAACAACTAAGATTAAGACTAAGAAAACTGACAATGTTGAGGATTAACAATCAGCTGGAAAAAAAAGAATAAAGTTCCCCAGCTATAGCAATTGAGAATTGTATGAGAAGTAAATTAAACAACAACAACAACAAGAATAAATCCTAAACAACCAACAACATAAAAAAAGGCAAAAAGAAAAAAAGGAAAACTCCAAAAATATTTAAAAGCAGAAAATGTTGCTTTATCCCCATTCTACATCTTGTTCTTGCATCTTTTGGCCTTAAATCTGAGAGTAAAGATATTAATTTGAAGCTTGAATAATATGAAGCTTCAATTGTAAGGGGCAATATGTCTATTTAGACACATTTCTAAAGCTTTATTTTATTATAATGATTACGTAAAGTACTTTTACAGAATATTTCAAATGAAATGATCCTTGATACATGCCCTAAATAGAGGTACAATGGCATGCCATCACACACGCATACAAATCACATATCTTTTTTGTTGGATTGAAATGATCATTACCTGCTGATTCCTTTAGTTGAATGAGAACAAGGTAATTTATAGTTTGTACTGATTCTTCCTTGAAATTTTTTTGAAAAGTTAAGAAATATAAAAGGCATAAAAGAAAGATGTCAGAAGCCAAAGTGAGAAGTTAATTGTAGCTGAGAGGATTGTAGTGATCTTGGAATGTACTGAGCATTTAAATGCAACCATTTTAAATGGTGCAGCAAGGCAAAAAAGCCCATAAGGTTTTTAGAAATATCATTTTGTTCATTTTTTGTTTTGCAACCTTACCTCAGAGACTAGTAAGTTTATTATAGCTTATACAATGATGCTGAATTTATACAAACAGTTTTCTTATGATCTCAATAATAAATATATTTACTGACACTATGGGAGATACTAGGTTGTTCATGTTTAAACAATTGATTATTTTTTGACATATAAAAATGGATCATAGACCCAGAGCAACTTAACTTTAATAATTCAAATAACATATTTTTTCTTGATCATAGAGATTTCCAGAAATAATATGAGTTTATAGTGAATCAAAATTAAAGCTATATTTTTGGTTGGATTATTTTTTTGCTAGGTTTTTTATTACACAGAATAACAACACATCAAAAAAAATCCCTGTTTCTGTCTGTTTTTGATTTAATGTAAAACGCTATATGAATCACAGATGAACTAGAGAGACTGCATTACCTTGCAACAAACTTATGACTTACTGTATTTTATTTAAGGGAAAAAAACAAAAATGAAATCTCATTTTTGTAGATATAGTCTATCTTCCAGTATCATAATTCATCAAGATTTATTTACCAGCTTTTTTTTTTGTTATTTGAATGTAAACAGTCATCCTGAATGTTTCATGCTTCAGAATTATCCAGGGTTTCAGTATACCTCACTGAGAAAAGGAAAAAGCACAGACATTTTTTTTTCTGTGTACTGCGCATGAAGTAAATATTTTTATTCAATGTATAAGTGAAACAGGCTGCTTCTTGTTTGGATGTAAGGAATGAGGTGGGGGCAGGAACAAAGTCCATATACTATTGTTATCTGAATTAACAAGAAAAAAAAAAACTACCGTAAAAAATTTCTCTCCATAGCTGCTGATTTTCCTTGACTGTCATTAATAATGCTAATAACTGGGGCCCCTGGGTGGCTCAGTCATTTGAGCGTCCTACTTGGCTCAGGTCATGATCTCACAGCTCATGAGTTTGAGGCCCACGTCAGGCTCTGTGCTGACAGCTCGGAGCCTGGAGCCTGCTTCAGATTCTGTGCCTCCCTCTCTCTCTGCCCCTCCCCCGCTCACACTGCCTCTCTCTCTCTCTCTCAAAATAAATAAACATTAAATAAAAAATTAAAAAATAATGCTAACCATAAGAGATCATTATGAAACACCAAATTACATACTGTTCTAAGCACTCTACATCTAATAATTCATTCAACCCTGACAACAATCTCTTCTCAAGTTATGTCCAGACTATAGATAAGAAAACTAGAGTGTGATGCTAAGTGAAATAAGCCATACAGAGAAAGACAGATACCATATGGTTTCACTCTTATGTGGATCCTGAGAAACATAACAGAAACCCATGGGGGAGGGGAAGGAAAAAAAAAAAAAAAAGGAGGTTAGAGTGGGAGAGAGCCAAAGCATAAGAGACTGTTAAAAACTGAGAACAAATTGAGGGTTGATGGGGGGTGGGAGGGAGGGCAGGGTGGGTGATGGGTATTGAGGAGGGCACCTTTTGGGATGAGCACTGGGTGTTGTATGGAAACCAATTTGACAGTAAATTTCATATATTAAAAAATAAAAAATAAAAAATAAAAAATAAAAAAAAAAAAAAAAAAAAAAAAAAAAAAGAAAACTAGACATACAGAATTAGATAATGGGCCAAATTAGAATGGGGATCACGACTGTAAAAACAAATGACAAACAACAACAACAACAACAACAACAAACAATTCAGGCTTTACATCTTTATAAATATATTATAAACTGGTCCTTGAACAAGCAGGAGGAATTTTTCCTCGTGGTCAACAGACAAAGCTGATGTGGTCATTTTCTAAAACAACGTAAACAAGGAAGCCAAAACAGGTTCCTTCTGGGGAGGAGTTTGTCTTCCCATTCACCACACTCTGCTGGAAACTGTTTTATTGTAAAGCTTAGACTAATTCTACCAGGACCCATGTGCTGTTATTTTGACTCACATCACAAAATCTAAGCACTTGAGTTATGTATCTTCCACTATACTCAAAGCTTTATGCTTCTTCATACTTCCTTTCCCTGGTCAATCTATTGTCTACTTCCTAACTTTACGAAACATTCCAACATTCCACCATGCAATTCTGGAAGCCCATTATATGCTTGCAAACAAAAATGCAGTGCACATCCAGAAAATACTCAGATAAAACACTATCAAAACAAAATTTTCAATAGAAAAAAAAATCTATTAGAAATAGAAATAGAAGGTAGAAAGGTTTTGAAGGCCTGGAATGAGCCAGTGGAAAAGTTACTAGAGAATATTACTAGGGAGAGTGATCAAGGAGATATGTTGAACATACTGAGTTTTTCCTGAATTTGTAAATGTTTTTCTCTGTGATTAGATCATAAGTGTTTGCTAATTTGCACCTATGGAAGGTAGGTTCCTGCTCTCCCACAGGGGCTGAGAAATAGGGGTGCTTTCTTCTCTGATGGTTTCTGCTCAAAAGGATAGCTCTCAGGTTCTTGAGAAGACATCCTAGATTGTACAACTCCAGGTGACTTTAAAAAAGATTCATATCTCAAATAGGCAGAGAAAGAATTTAGAATTGTAGGTTTTCTAAAGTCAATGCTCTACGAAAAGAGAGGTCATGAGCCAACAGTCAGGAAGAAGCCTGTCTAAACTCTAGTCAAGCTGAGGGAAACATTAAGGTCATCTTGGTCAATACTCTCTCCCTCAGGCTCTGTGGTCTTAAATGCAACCAGATTTTTCTCTGAAAATAGTTTACTTTTCTGGTGTATACTTATTCTCTTGCATTGTAAAGAACTTCGTGACAGAAGGTGTGGCAGTATTTTTCAGGTGCATGGACTAATTCGTACTCAATTGTATACTCATGGTGGATTCTCTGTGAATCTCTTCAGTTCTCTGGGTAGTTCTCTTCTCCCGAGTATTCTGTTCTGAAAACTTAATCCTCTTTGTCCTGGACTCTCAGCTTCATCTTCTCAAATGACTGAATCTTCCAGGCTTCTACTGATTTCCTTTTCCATGCACTACCTCCTAAAGATTCTCAAGATAGCCAGTTAAGGCAGTCATAGGGTTAATATTTTTTTAATTAAATTAAATTAAATCTTAATTTTTGCAACATCTCTGAGGATTATATCCTATATCTTATAAACTAGTGTTTTATATATTTATCTTCTTTGAGATTGAGTAAAACTGTTTCAGTTGGTTCTCCTTAATCCATCTTGACCCAAAGCAGAATTCCTCATTTATTTAAATATTTTTTTTTTGTATTCATAGATCACATTCAGGTTCCACTGTCTTATAGAACATTATAAATAATATAAAATGTACTAAGAATAATTTTTAAAAACTTATTATAGGGGACAATATATCTTTTAAATATTACCTAATTTTATGGTTAATGGTATAGATCTTTTGCCCCTTCAATAAAAAATATTAAAAATATCCCATATACTTGCCCTTTAATTACCTTAGTAAGCATGATGGTTTCATATACTCATTAATACGAGGGTCATCATTAAACATAATAGAAGTAAATCATCTTTGGATGGCTTTTCGTTAGATTCAAGCATTCATTTTTTTTTTTTAGCCCATAATGTGGCTGATAAGAACCCTATGATAGTAGTAGGTAGAACATCTCTGCATACACTTCATGCAGGTTGTTCTCTATGTGCTTTCTCTTTTGTTGCATAGAAGCTGTTCAGTCAGCCCTGAGTTCTGATCCATAAGTAAGTATACTGTGGGCGTGTCTATGGGTGAGGTGAATTCCGGGTATTCTTCTGTCATCACCTTGCCCTTGAAGCACCACACGTTGATTGTATGTATAGATCGTGCTAGGATTAACTTTTCCAGGGCTGCTGGAGGTAACCGTGCTTCAGTGCACTGCCCACTTCCTTGAGATGCAATTCTCACCGAGTCTGAGCCAAACACACAAAAGTTGACATTTGCTTCACAGTATTAAATGCAGTTTAAAATATTAAACATGTTTTCCAAGCTCTGTCCCTGAGAGATCCTAGAAGCAATGACACTTCTAGTAGCAGCAAACTTAATACCCAAATCTGGGTTTCTACTATTATTCTCAAATTAAAGGAACCAGAGGCCCTTAGAGAAATGGCTAGTTTTAGGAATGGGGTCGGGAATGTAAAAGATGAATTTGTAGTGCCTTATGGTGCCAGAAGGTAAGGCAGTGCTCCAAATACAACCACCACCTTAATTAATACGCATAACAAAGGATACAACTAGAAAAGCTCCCAATGGCCAAAGCTAGACCAATTAGAGGGAAAAAAAAATGTTGAATTATAACCCAAAGTATAAAATAAATATCCATCCTAATATAAATTATTGAATAAATAATTGGGAAAAATAGATAAATATCTCATGCAAAAGAACTCCACATAATTTCTGCTCCCTTAAGAAAATGGAGCATAGGGGCACCTGAGCGGCTCAGGCAGTTAAGAATCCAACTTTGGCTCAGGTCATGATCTCACAGTCCGTGAGTTCGAGCCCTGCATCGGGCTCTGTGCTGACAGCTCAGAGCCTGGAGCCTGCTTCGGATTCTGTGTCTCCCTCTCTGTCTGCCCCCTCCCCCCGCCCACACACACTCTCTCTCTCTCAAAAATAAATAGACATGAAAAAAATTTAAAGAAAATGGAGCATAATTTTTCTGGAAGCTTCAACCTTCTGGATCGGCAGCAAGGGAACAACAGCTCCACCATCCACCAAATACTGAGCTATATGAGACCTACAAGAAAATATATGCAGAAGAGGTTATATGCTGAAATACAACAAGATTACACCCTCTCCCATTCCTAGCAAAAATTATACCCACCAAAACCACCAACATGTCTACCATAACAGAGACAACATTTGAAGCTAGAAACTAATATATGAAAGAAAACCAATTGTATTGAGGCCAGACTCCACTGCTCAAGGCAAAATAAGATTGTATTTTTACTGTGATGTTTCGCAAGGTGCAGTTTGGGTATTTGTCATTTGCTATGATTTAGGCTTCATTGCCTACCCTGATTTCCTGGCCAGTTAAATAAAATAAATGTCATATGGGGGCATATGGTATTGCCACTCTAAAGCCCAACCTGTATTTTGACTCAAACTTATAGTTTATTATCTATATAAAGCACTCACACTTAAAGTTCTAAAAGTCAGTTCTAAGGGGATTTCCAAAGCAGATTAAAGAGATGAAAATTTCGATTTATTTATACTTTTACAGATGCGAACACCATCAAGACTGATAGTACAATGAGTAATAGTGCATCTTATATTTTCCAAATCATGCTCAGTTTTGGAGGGCCATAAACTAAGTTGTTCCAGTTCATGAGGACAAACTTAAATTTAAAAATTTACTGAGTGCCCTTACAAATACATCAATAATCTATATTCAGTCCCAAATTAACTATAATATTTCAAATTTCAAATCTTATTCAAATTCAAGTAGTGTCTAGAGAAGTAGGATGGAAAGTATAATTGCCAAGTCTAGTCCCCTGTGTTCAAACACTTACCCTTTTCTTTGCTTTTTTTTTTTTTATTTTAAGAGTCCAGAATTTATTTGATATGTGCATGGATTTATGTCTCCCACTTTCTATTTCTTTCTACCTTCTATTTATTTCCTATCATTCTCTTTTAGGTTCTTGCTCACTGAATGAGGGATACAAACTTTTATCTCCTCTGCAAAAAGAGTAAGAGGTATGAGCAAAACTGCCAGGTAATGCAGGAAAATTCCATCTAGTCCTTTCCTGGACACTCTAATACGATCAGAAGCTAAGAGTGTAGCAGTTATTCTAACTCATATCTTGTTCTGAACACGCACTCACTTGTGAGATAGATATTTAAAATGGACGTTGAAAGGATTAGGGGCATGTAAGGGATATTTACTAAACTGTAATCAAGATGTCACTGCATGCTAAAAAATGGGCGGAAAATAATAACAACGAAGACTATGTTATCTAAGAATACTGTGTATGCCAGAGAATATTATGCTCCAATCTTAGTGTTTCTTTGGTCCTTTGAATTTCTATTAGTATATGCTTTCTAAGTGCCAGTAGTTTCCAGGAAGTAGGAAATAGTTTAATCAGTATTTTTCACTAGTAATAAATGATTTTGTTAAAACCTACTTTCTGACTCCAAGACCCTGCTCCCTGAGAATTACAATGCTATGAAAATATAAATGATCAGTTTTTTGTTTCAGTGCTTCCAATAGATTATGATGTCTCAGCATATGAATTTCTCCTTTAATGAATGAATCTTTTCATCTAAAGAGAGGATGCTAATTCGTACCATATTTCTCCCTAATCCCAAGTGGCATGTGTTAAGACTAAAGTGCTTATTGATGTAAATTTCATTACCTGTTTACTACAAAATAGAAAATAGTCTGGGAATTGTTTTGGAAATACTGGTAATGTAAGCATAAAAAAGTAACTTCATTGAAGCTTTATCGAAAATGTAATGTATCCTTAATGAAAAAGATGAATTAAAGTGTATGACCATATAGCTTCTACACACCTGCGCTCATCAGCATCTTCATATACAGCGAAATGACGATACTTCATAATAACTATTTTAAAAGAGGGGGGAACGTTCACCATGTATGTATCAGAGACAATGCTATTATTTAATGTGTCCTCTGTTTAGGAGGGAAAAAAATATCTCTTTGGAACAGGCTTTGCTCTGGAAAAACAATTCTAAGTTTAGAAACCAACTCTTCTTTGTAAAAGCCATATGTTAAACAATGTATAATACCGGTTACACAGAAAAACAACTTTGAGGGCATCTAAAAGCTTTGAAAATACAAGTAATTCCATATATATGAGACACAAGTATTGGTTTCAGATTAATTCTATGTTACAGGTATCACTGTGACATCAGTAGTTCACCACCTAATACCAACATGATTCCCACACGTGATATCAGAATGCCATTTTCTAATGCCTTTGTTAACTTTTCCCCTTTCCTTTATTTTACTATTACTAACATTTTATTAATCCTTTTATTTTAATTGAAAATCTTAAAGAGAATCCAATCTTCATTATGATTTGGGCATCAAATAAACCAAACCCAGTCTCTAATTCCAAGTAACCAGCTCACCGTGGCAATTCTTCTTTTGAAACCTTGGGTAGTCTACATGAGAGCAATCAAATGTGTCAGCTGGAAATCTTACCTCACAGCTATTGAACAGATGGATTTTGAATATATATCCCCTTGAAGCATCCTGAAAAGATAATCTAGTTTGGTTGTTAGGAAAAAAGTGTCCGTGTCTGAGCATGCCTATGTGTTTTTCTTTAAGAACCCAATGAGGGTTTGAAACTCACTAAAATATTTTAAAAATCTATAATACTAAGAATCCTCTTTCATGTGTTGTATTAGTTTTCCATTGCTGAGTAACAAATTACCACAAATTCATCAGTTTAAAAGAATACAAATTTATCTCATTGTATCTGTAGTCAGGAGTTTACCATATTCAATCTGGACCCTCTGTTTAGGGTCTTAGCCAGCTGAAATCAAGGTATCAGTTCACTATATCCTCAACTAGAAGCTGATCTAGACAGAGATCCACTTCCAAGCCCCTTCTGGTAGCTGGTGGAAGGAATTTCCATGTTGTGATAGGAGATACTGTTGTTTTGCTGGACACCGGCCAGGGATCACTCTTAGCTACTAAAGATTGTTCTCCAGCCATTGTGACATGGCCTCAAATATCTCAACCACAGAGAACCTTCCTATATACTTCAAATCTCTCTGACTTCCTCTCCTGTGACCAGATATTTCTGCTTCTAAAAGTCTTGTGTGATTAAGTCAGGCTCACCAGCTAAACTCTGTAATTAGTCAGAGTTCTCCAAAGAAATGGAACCAAATAGGAGATATATATACATATTGAGAACTAATAATAGTTTTTTTCTATAAAGAAAAAATTGACTCATGAGATTATGGAGGCTGAACAGCTCCACAATCTGCCATCTGTGAGCTGTAGATTCAGGAAGCTAGTAGTATAATTCTAGTTGGAATATAAAGGCCTGAGAACAAAGAGAGCTGATGGTATAAATCCAGCTCAAAGGAGAAGATTGATGCCAGCTAAAACTGGCAAAGAGGAAGCAAAAAAAGGGGTGAATTCTTCCTTCCTCTGCCTTTTTGTTCTAACCAAGATTTATTGATGTCCACCCACATTGGTGAGGGTAATCTACTTTAAGGACTCCATTGATTCAGATGTTAATTTCAACGGAAAACACCCTCACAGACACATCCAGAAATAATGTGGGACTCCTGGGCCTATTCAAGTTGACACAAAACATTCACCATCACAAGCTCCATATCTTAAGGTCAACTGTGCAGCGTAATATCACAAAATCATAGGAGTAAAATCCATCATACTCTTCATCTCAGGGGTTATATAAGGCATCTCAGGGATTATATATATATACAAAAGGTGAGAAATATTGAAGAACATCTTAGAATTCTACCTTCAACATGTGTGGATCAATTGTTTCTATTTAAAAAAATTAGTTTCAATTCATTTGTTTTAATGCACTTTGTAGAAGAGGCATTTAAAATAAACAAGAAACAAGAATTACTTATAAAACTGATTTAAGAAAGTAATCTCTAACAGTGATACAACTTAACCAACACTTCTTCTGTATGTGCATGCACACACACACACTTCTGTTAGTACGTGTGTGTGCACGTGTGCACACACACACACATCTTGAAGATGATAACCACATTTTTTAAGCTATTGGAGCTAGTTTCATATTAATGTAGATTCTCCAAATACATCAGCATAGCAATGTAAAATAGCAGCTTCAACATTTATCTATAGTTTTCATTAAAATGTTATAATTTAATTTTTGCCATATGAGAAGTTACTTTATTTCTAAGCAGGTGTTAGCAGGACAATTATCTCATAGCATTAGGGTTCAGATAGTATTTAGCTCAGTTGTATCCAGACTATGACCTAGGCCAAGTTTCACATCTTCTTAAGGACTGGCTTTACTCATCTATAAATCTGGGACAATCAAGTTATTTTGAGATTTCAATAAAAATAATCTGGTAGAGATAATTCTGAGATGGTCCCTATGACCCCCACCTACCTTGTGTGATTTTCAGCCTTTTAGTGTGGGGGAATTGTTGATATTGATATATCACTACCCTAATTATGTTAAATCGCAGGGAAAAGAATTTGAGGCACATAATACATTCATTCTTGCACTTAAATTCATGTACCTAGGATTCAACTCAATCTTCTTAGTTAATAAGAAGGAGAGTATCAGGGTGGGCCTGACCACGTCAAGTAGGACCTTTAAATCAAGACAGCCCTTCAAGAATTCAAAGATATTCAAGGTGTAAGAGGGACTACAGAAGGGACCGGGTAGCAAGTTTCATTTGTGTCTAACTGCTGAGAATGGGCTCTGTTCTCAAGCCAGTGAGTGACCTGTACTCTCAGTCCTCCAACTGCAAGGAACTGCATTTCACAATGATGTGAACTTGAAAGAGGACTCTAAGCTCCAGAAAGACAGGCAACCTTGCCAATATCTGGATCTCACCTCTTAAGGCAATGAACACAGAATCTAGTCACTAGTGCCTGGACTTTGGACCTGAAGAACTATAAGTTAATCAATAGTATTGTTTTAAAGCCATTAAGTTTATAATATTTTGTTACATGACAACAGAAAACTAACACTATTTGGCTCCTATTATACATTAATAAATGGATATATTTATTATTACTGTTGTCATCCAAATTAATAATGGCACTCAAGAAAATTTTAGAAAATAAAATGGTCAGAAAAAATTTAGAAGAGGTCAAATTTTTAGAAGACAGAAACATTACATTTTACATATCTCAGTCACAATCATTCCCAAGATTACTTGCCACACATTTTGCGTTTCACTCACAGGGTGGGCAGAACAATGATTGAAACTTATAATAAGATATGAAATTTGTTAACTCAGTAGGACACTTGTTTGGTTTTAATTAGCTTCAAAGAGTTTTGAGACATAAAGTACCAGTTATTTGGAAAATACCTTATAAATTTGTTAAAGAAGGAGGAGGAGAGCAGAAGGAGGAATAAGAAGAAGATGAAGGAGAAGGTGAAGGAAAAGGGGTAGCTACCACCATTGCCAAAGCCATGGACACTGCCAGGGAAAGAGATTAACTGTGATATTGAGTACACTGGAAAAGCACAAAGAAGGAGACAGTTGGAATCAAATGGCTAGGAAGTTAAGATATGATTTTCGGGAATCTCCTTCAAAGTTTCCTCATAGAAAACCTCCATTGCTCATCACATCTGCCCTTGGATGTTTTTCTAACTTCAGACCCTACAAGTTCCTTCCATGAAAGAAGCTGGGCACACCAAAACCTTTTCTTGATTACCTAAAACAGTTCTTATTTCTCAAATATCTGTGCTCCTTTGAAACCTTTTTCTCTGCTCTAAATCCATTATAATCTCCAATTTATTAATTAAAAAGAGAAAAACAAAACCTGAGGCACCTGGGTGGTTCAGTCAGTTGAGCATCCAATTTCAGCTCAGGTCATGATCTCATGGTTCATGAGTTCAAGCACCGCATCAGGCTCTCTGCTGTCAGCTCAGAGTCTGCTTCAGATCCTCTGTCTCCCTCTCACTCTCTGCCCCTCCCTCATTCACACTCTCTCAAAAATGTACACAAGAACAAAAAACTTAATTGCCACATTTTTTGAATACCTCTACAAATCTTAGATGTTGAAATCCTTTTTTTTTTCCTTAAGTTCTCATATATTTTGACTAAAAGTATACTTGAAAGGAATTTTGGAAGAATATTACAAATTGGAAGAATAATGTAGATGATGCTGGAGGACATATAAACTGAACATAATCAAATAACCCCCCAAAATGTAGAGAAAAACATATATATCCACAAAACCTCATATTAAATTGGGTGGTGTTGGAGAAAGAGAAAAAATAAAAATAATGTAAAACCATGTACAGGTTCTTGTCTTCAGTTAGGAATTTGTAGGTTTTGGTAAATTTTATAAATCAGCAGGTATAAAAATAGATCAAATATAGGCCTTAATCTTAACCTGGAAACTAAAGAATTACAAAACATATGACTTTTTATTCAGCAGCAGGAAACTTGACGTATATAACTTGAGGTACAAAAATGTATACAATTGAAACCTGCAAGGAAAATAGAGAAAAAATAAAGCAAAGTAAGTGAAAAAATATGAAATGTTATTATAGAAACAAGTCCTAACTAATGATAACTATGTTGAATGTAATTAGTTCAAACACATTAATTAATTAACACATTAATTAATAAAAGGATAGAAACTTCCACATTCACAAAAATAATGAGTTACCAATATGTTGTTTATAAGAGATATTTAAAAGATAATTATACAGAAAATATGAAAATAAAAGTTAGAAATATATGTGGAAAATAGAAATAATTTTTTAAAATTAAATATGGAGGAAAAAAGCAAGGTTGTACTGGAATACTGTCCTTCCTTCAGTACATTGTGCCCTAGGAATTATTATACATTTGAACTGTAGAGCTCATCATATTAAACTATAATCATTTATGACTCTGTACCCTTCCATACATGCATTCACCTTTGAACTTTTATTGTTTATCATAGTGTCTGATACATAAAGAAATTCCGTAATAAATTTTAACTGTGTTCATAATGAATGTTGAGATGATTTATCTGCCTGATATATATCCATGGCATGTCGTATTGTGTAGACATTGTATAAAAACTTCTAAAAGCAGTTGATAGATAAGCATAATTAAATGCTCTTCTGCTTAAAACCTTATTCTCCCCAAGACACAGACAATATATATTGTTTTCTAATATTTTCCTGTTGTTCCAGTTCCAGTACAATACTGCCTCTGTCATCTTCTTAGAAACAAGAACGTTATCTATGTTCATTTTAGTTAAGAACACAAGTCATTTGAGTTTTCCTCATACTTTTTCGTAATATGAATTTAAAATTTATCTGGGGGCACATGGGTGGCTTAGTCAGCTAAGCATCTGACTCTTGATTTCGGGTCAGGTCATGATCTCATGGTTTGTGGGTTCAAGCTCCACATCAGGCTCTGTGCTGACAGCATGGAGCCTGCTTGGGATTCTGTTTCTCCCTCTCTTTTCTCCTCCCCTACTTGCTTTCTCTCTGTCTCTCTCTAAAAATAAACTAAATAAAGAAATAAATAAACAAACAAACAAACACACTATAAATAAATAAAGTTTATCTGAGTTCCTCCCCACCCCACCCCCACCCCCGCCTTTTTTTTCATGTTATCAAAGTCTGAAGCAATTCATAGTGCCTGGAAAAGTGAGGAACTATACCAGGAAAGGTACAGAATAGCATTAGACAGTAACTAATTGAGGTGTAAGTTACACATAGGTCCTATGTTGTTAATAAAAGGAAAAGATTATTGGAAATAACACGCTTTCCAAAACAGTTATTACTCACACTTATTATTTATATACTACTTTAAAACTTACACATGAGATTGCCATTGTGCCATTGTCAATGATACTCAGAAATAGGAGGAAGTATATCCGATTTGGGTTCCCAAGCCAGCCTCTGTTGCTTTAAACCTAGTGTCTTCGTATGTAAAATGAAAGAAAAGCTACAGGGTTTTGTTGATATTTTCCAGGTAGAAAATTTTGTGACTCTAAAACTTTCTACATCTAGACACTTTCTAGTGTCTCTGGGGTATTTTATTCAAATAACAAATCTACACCGGATGTATTTTTTTTTTCCTTCAGTTTCTTTTAGGCCAGTACCTCATCCTCATTTCATCAGGTCTCATTCTTCCTAATTTATCAATCTTGACAACCAAGTGCCTTCCATTGATGAATTAATCACCCCTCTCCATATGGGGATAGCATTGTTTCTGCTAGGAAAACAGCTTCACTCTGGAACAACATCTTACACTTCCTCTCCGAAAGCAAGACTATCTTCTGAGAGCTAGTCAGGCAAGAGGTGGTTACATTGATCAATTTGGACAACTCTGGTACAGCCAACTCTGTTTTCAATTAAGAAGGAGTTGATAACTTCACTTAGTATTGGTACTCTCCTTAATGCCTATCTTTATACCTTATCAGGTTAATGCTTTCTGGTGTATATTTCCAAAATAAGCTTCCAAAATTCTCAACAGATATGGAGAAAGAGGTAGATAAACAACTGTGTAGCAAACTGTCTTTAAACTTAAGAAAATCTATCCATAAATCATTTCACTTATTGGAGCCAAATCTCAGATATGAGGTGTATCCTCTATTTTGAGTTGATAATTAATTATTCAGTGAATATAATTAGCTAGAACAAGGACTTACTTATATAACTTTTTCTTTTTCGTTAATGGAATAGCACTAGTTTGTCAATCTACACGCCTATGTTAGATAATTTAGTTTAGCACTCTGTCTTCAATAGCTGCCCAAATAATGTTAGCTAATGATTATTTTTATATCAAAACTACCAGCAAGAACTAAACGCTCCAATCAAAAGACATAGGATGATAGAATAGATTTAAAAAAACAAGACCCATCTATGCTGCCTACAAGAGACTCATGTTAGACTGAAAGATACTGCAGATTGAAAGTAAGGGAATGGAGAAACATCTATCATGCAAACTGATGTCAAAAGAAAGCCACAGTAGCAGTACTTATATCAGACAAATAGACTTTAAAAGAAAAATTGTAACAGGAAACAAGAAAGGACACTATGTAATAATAAAGGGGACAATCCAACAAGGTGTAACAATTGTAAATATTTATGCACCCAGCATAGACGAACACAAATGTATAAAAAAGTTAATAACAAAAATAAAGGAACTAATCGATATTAATACAATAACACCAAGGGACCTTAATACTCCACTTAAATCAAGGAACAGATCATCTCAACAGAAAATCAACAAGGAAACAATGACTTTGAATGACACACTGGAACAGATGGATTTAACAGATATATTAAGAGCATTCTATCTTAACATGGCAGAATACACATTCTTTCCAAGTGCCACAGAACATTCTCCAGACTAGATTACAAATTAGCCCACAAAACAAGCCTCAACAAATTTAAGAAGATCGAACTCATAGTGAACATCTTTTCTGACAAGACCACTATCAAAAGAGAAGTCAACTACAAAAACAAACAAACAAACAAACAAACAAACAATAAAACTGGAAAGATCCCAAATACATGGGGGTTAGGTAACATGCTACTAAACCATGATTGGGTTAAACAGGAAATACAATTTTAAAAAATGAAAAAGTACATAGAAACAAATGAAAATGAAAACACAATGGTCCAAAACCTTTGGAATGCAGCAAAAGTGGTTATTTATACAGGCCTATGTCAACAGGCTAGAAAAATCTCAAATACTCAAATAAACAACATAATCCTAGCCCCTTCTAGTTAAAGGAGGTAGAAAAATAAGAACGAAACCTCAAGGATATAATAAAAATTAGACTAGAAATAAATGATATAGGAACTATAAAACAAAACAAAAACAAAACAACAACAAGAAAAACCACAATATAAAAGATCAATGAAACCAGGACTTGGTTCTTTGAAAAAAAAAATCTATGAAATTGATAAAACTCTAGCCAAACTCATCAAGGAAAAAAAAAGATAAAGGACCCAAATAAATACAATTACAAATGAGAGAGGAGAAATAACCAATACCACAGAAATACAAAAAATTATAACAGAATATCATAAAAAAATATATGCCAATATGTTAAGCAAACTAGAAGAAATGGATATTCCTAGAAATATACCAACTGCCAAGACTTAAACAGGAAGAAATAGAATATTTGAACAGACTGATAGCCAGCAAAGAATTGAATCAGCAATTAAAAAAAAAAAAAAAAGAAAAAGAAAAACTCCCAACAAAGTCCAGGACCAGAGGGTTTCACAGGCAAATTCTATCATTTAAAGAAGAGCTAATATCTTTTCTTCTCAAACTATTCCAAAAAATAAAATAAAAAAACAACTTCTAAATTTATTCTAAGAGACTAGCATTATCTTGACACCAAAAGTGGATAAAAACACTATAAAAGTGAAAAACAAAACAAAACAAACAAAACAACTAAAGACCAATATCCCTGATGAACATAGATACAAAAATCCTCATTAAAACACTAGCAAACTGAATTCAACAATATATTAAAAAAATCACTCATCTTGATCAAGTGGGATTTATTCCTGGTTGCAATGGTGGTTCAGTATTCTCAAATCAATCAAGGTGATACATCATATCAATAAGAGAAAGGATAAGCACCATAAGATCATTTCAATGGACAGAGAAAAGAGCATTTGACCAAGTACAACATCAATTCACGATAAACACCCTCAAAAAAAGTAGGTTTAAAGGAAACATCCGTCAACATTATAAAGGCCATCTGTGAAAAACCATAGCTAACATCTTCCTTGATGGGGAAAAACTGAGACTTTTTCCTCTACGGTCAGAAACAAGACAGGGATGGATTTCCATTCTCACCACTTTTATTTAACACAGTACTGGAAGGCCTAGACTCAGCAATCAGACAACAACCAAAAAAATACAAGCCATCTGAATTGGTAAGAGGAGAAATAAAATTTTCACTATATGCCTATAAATGAATGACAGAGAGACTGCAGTTACTCACCCCTCCCTCTTTCCTACATCTCCCACAACCAAACTGAAAACCAACAGCTTAGAGAAAAAACGATCACAATCTTTTTTCTTGTATGGAGCAATGTGTTACAAAGAGTAAAACTTTCGGAGTTTAGCTGGGAAGATGACGGCGTAAGAGGACGCTGGGCTCACCGCATCCTGCTGATCACTTAGATTCCACCCACCCGTGTGTAGACAACTCAGAAAATCGCCAGAAGACGAGCAGAATGGAGTCTCCGGAGCCGAGCACAGAGAGGCCCAAAGAAGAGGGTAGGAAGGGCAGAGAGGCAGTGCGCGCTACATGGGCTGGCAGGAGGGAGCCTGGGCGGAGGGGCAGCCTGCCGGCCAAGCAGAGGCCCCAAGTCTGGCTTGCAAAAATGGAGGGGCCGAACAGAGTGTGTTCCAACAGCAAGCGGGACTTAGCATCTGGGAGGTCATAAGTTAACAGCTCTGCTCAGAAAGCAGGAAGGCTGGAGGACAACGGGAGGGAGAGTTGTTGAGCCCCAGACGACAGAGCGCAGCTTGGCAGGGAACAAAGGCACTCGCCAGCGCCATCTCCCTCGTCCACCCCCAGCCAAAATCCCAACAGGAACCGGTTCCTGCCAGGGAACTTGATTGCACCGCACAAAACGCTGTGCTTGTGCTGATCCATCCCTCCTGTGGTGGCTCTGACTCCCTCCCGGTGCTGCAGGACCCCTCCTGAAGCTGATCTCCGAAGGAAAAGCAAGCGGAGACTACCCCTCCTGCCGCCCTGTGCACCTTGCCAATCCACCCCAGCTAATACGCCAGATCCCCAGCACCACAAGCCTGGCAGTGTGCAAGTAGCCCAGACAGGCCACACCACCCACAGTGAATCCCTCCCCTAGGAGAGGGGAAGAGAAGGCACACACCAGTCTGACTGTGGCCCAAGCGGTGGGCTGGGGGCAGACATCAGGTCTGACTGCACCCCGCACACCAACGCAAGTTATTCAAGACAGCACAGGGGAAGTGCCCCGCAGTCCTGCCCCACTCCAGGGACTATCCAAAATGAAGAAACGGAAGAATTCCCCTCAGAAAAACATCCAGGAAATAACAACAGCTAACGAACTGATCAAAAATGATTTAAACAATATAACAGAAAGTGAATTTAGAATAATAGTCATAAAATTAATCGCTGGGCTTGAAAACAGTATAAAGGACAGCACAGAATCTATTGCTACAGAGATCAAGGGACTAAGGAACAGCCAGGAGGAGCTAAAAAATGTTATCAATGAGCTGCAAAATAAAATGGAGACAACCACAGCTCAGATTGAAGAGGCAGAGGAGAGAATAGATGAACCAGAAGATAAAATTATGAAAAAAGAAAAAGCTGAGAAAAAGAGAGATAAAAAAATCCAGAAGTATGAGGGGAAAATTAGAGAACTAAGTGATACACTAAAGAGAAATAATATACGCATAATTGGTATTCCAGAGGAGGAAGAGCGAGGGAAAGGTGCTGAAGGTGTACTTGAAGAAATAATAGCTGAGAACTTCCCTGATCTGGGGAAGGAAAAAGGCATTGAAATCCAAGAGACACAGAGAACTCCCTTCAGACGTAACTTGAATCGATCTTCTGCATGACATATCATAGTGAAACTGGCAAAATACAAGGATAAAGAGAGAATTCTGAAAGCAGCTAGGGATAAACGTGCTCTAACATATAAAGGGAGACTGATAAGACTTGTGATGGATCTCTCTACTGAAACTTGGCAGGCCAGAAAGGAATGGCAGGAAATCTTCAATGTGATGAACAGAAAAAATATGCAGCCGAGAATCCTCTATCCAGCAAATCTGTCATTTAGAATAGAAGGAGAGATAAAAGTCTTCCCAAAAAAACAAAAACTGAAGGAATTCATCAACATAAGCAACCTTATTGACAAGAATGTGGTAATTGCAGGGGACTTTAATACCCCACTGACAACAATGGATAGATCATCTAGACACATGGTCAATAAAGAAACAAGGGCCGTGAATGATACATTGGATCAGATGGACTTTGACAGACATATTTAGAACTCTGCATCCCAAAGCAACAGAATATACTTTCTTCTCGAGTGCAAGTGGAACATTCTCCAAGATAGATCTCATACTGGGTCACAAAACAGCCCTTCATAAGTATACAAGAATTGAGATCATACCATGCATATTTTCAGACGACAATGCTATGAAGCTTGAAATCAACCACAGGAAAAAGTCTGGAAAAACTCCAAAAGCATGGAGGTTAAAGAACACCCTACTAACGAATGAATAGGTCAACCAGACAATTAGAGAAGAAATTAAAAAATATATGGAAACAAATTAAAATGAAAATACAACAATCCAAATGCTTTGGGACACAGCGAAGTCAGTCCTGAGAGGAAAATACATTGCAATCCAGGCCTATCTCAAGAAACAAGAAAAATCCCAAATACAAAATCTAACAGCACACCTAAAGGAAATAGACGCAGAACAGCAAAGACACCCCAAACCCAGCAGAAGAAGAGAAATAATAAAGATCAGAGCAAAAATATACAATATAGAATCTAAAAAAACTGTAGAGCAGATCAACAAAACCAAGAGTTGGTTTTTTGAAAAAATAAACAAAATCGATAAACCTCTAGCCAGGCTCTGAAAAAGAAAAGGGAGATTACCCAAATAGATAAAATCATGAATGAAAATGGAATTATTACAACCAATCCCTCAGAAATACAAGTAATTATCAGGGAATACTATGAAAAATTATATGCCAACAAACTGGGCAAACTGGAAGAAATGGACAAATTCCTAAACACCCACACACTTCCAAAACTCAAACAGGAGGAAATAGAAAGCTTGAACAGACCCATAACCAGCAAAGAAATTGAATCACTTATCAAAAATCTCCCAACAAATAAGAGTCCAGGACCAGATGGCTTCCCTGGGGAATTCTACCAGATATTTAAAGCAGAGATAATACCTATCCTTCTCAAGATTTTCCAAAAAATGGAAAGGGAAGGAAAACTTCCAGACTCATTCTATGAAGCCAGTATTTTGATTCCTAAACCAGACAGACACCCAGTAAAAAAAGAGAACTACAGGCCAATACACCTGATGAATATGGATGCAAAAATTCTCAATAAGATACTAGCAAATCGAATTCAACAGCTTATAAAAGACTTATTCACCATGATCAAGTGGGATTCATTCCTGGGATGCAGGGCTGTTTCAACATTTGCAAATCAATCAACATGATACATCACATTAATAAAAGAAAAGATAAACATATGATCCTGTCAATCGATGCAGAAAAAGTATTTGACAAAATTCAGCATCCTTTCTTAATAAAAACCCTCGAGAAAGTCGGGATAGAAGGAACATACTTAAACATCATAAAAACCATTTATGAAAAGCCCACATATCATCCTCAATGGGGAAAAACTGAGAGCTTTCCCCCTGAGATCAGGAACACAACAGGGATGTCCACTCTCACTGCTGTTGTTTAACATAGTGTTGGAAGGGCTAGCATCAGCAATCAGACAACAAAAGGAAATCAAAGGCATCAAAATTGGCAAAGATGAAGTCAAGCTTTCACTTTTTGCAGATGACATGATATTATATATGGAAAATCCGATAGACTCCACCAAAAGTCTGCTAGAACTGATACATGAATTCAGCAAAGTTGCAGGATACAAAATCAATGTACAGAGATCAGTTGCATTCTTATATACTAATAATGAAGCAACAGAAAGACAAATAAAGAAAGTGATCCCATTCACAATTGCACCAAGAAGCATAAAATACATAGGAATAAGTCTAACCAAAGATGTACAAGATCTGTATGCTGAAAACTATAGAAATCTTATGGAGGAAATTGAAGAAGATATAAAGAAATGGAAAAACATCCCGTGCTCATGGGTTGGAAGAATAAATATTGTTAAAATGTCAATAGTAACCAAAGCTATCTGCACATCCAATGCAAGCCCAACCAAAATTGCACCAGCAATCTTCTCGAAACTAGAACAAGCAATCCTAAAATTCATATGAAACCACAAAAGGCCCTGAATAGCCAAAGTAATTTTGAAGAAGACCAAAGCAGGAGGCATCACAATCCCAGACTTTAGCCTCTACTACAAAGCTGTAATCATCAAGACAGTATGGTACTGGCACAAAAACAGACACATAGACCAACGAAATAGAATAGAAACCCCAGATCTAGACCCACAAAAGTATGGCCAACTAATCTTTGACAAAGCAGGAAAGAATATCCAATGGAAAAAAGACAGTCTCTTTAACAAATGGTGCTGGGAGAACTGGACAGCAACATGCAGAAGAATGAAACTAGACCACTTTCTTACACCATTCACAAAAATAAACTCAAAATGGATAAAGGACCTGAATGTGAGACAGGAAACCATCAAAACACTAGAGGCGAAAGTAGGAAAAGACCTCTCTCACCTCAGCCGCAGGAATTTCTTACATGACACATCCCCAAAGACAAGGGAATTAAAATAAAAAATGAACTATTGGGACCTCAGGAAGATAAAAAGCTTCTGCACAGCAAAGGGAACAATCAAAAAAACTAAAAGGCAACCAACAGAATGGGAAAAGATATTTGCAGATGACATATCGGACAAAGGGCTAGTATACAAAATCTATAAAGAGCTCACCAAACTCCACACCCAAAAAACAAATAATCCAGTGAAGAAATGGGCAGAAAACATGAATAGACACTTCTCTAAAGAAGACATCTGGATGGCCAATAGGCACATGAAAAGATGCTCAACATTGCTCCTCATCAGGGAAATACAAGTCAACACCACACTCAGATATCACCTCACGCCAGTCAGAGTGGCCAAAATGAACAAATCAGGAGACTATAGATGCTGGAGAGGATGTGGAGAAACGGGAACCCTCTTGCACTGTTGGTGGGAATGCAAACTGGTGCAGCCACTCTGGAAAACAGTGTGGAGATTCCTCAGAAAATTAAAAATAGACCTACCCTATGACCCAGCAGTAGCACTTCTAGGAATTTACCGAGGGATACAGGAGTACCGATGCATAGGGACACTTGTACCCCAATGTTTATAGCAGCACTCTCAACAATAGCCAAATTGTGGAAAAAACCTAAATGTCCATCAACTGATGAATGGATAGAGAAATTGTGGTTTATATACACAATGGAGTACTACCTGGCAATGAGAAAGAATGAAATATGGCCCTTTGTAGCAACGTGGATGGAACTGGAGAGTGTGATGCTAAGTGAAATAAGCCATACAAAGAAAGACAGATACCATATGTTTTCACACTTATGTGGATCCTGAGAAACTTAACAGAAACCCATGGGGGAGGGGAAGGAGAAAAAAAAAAGAGGTTAGAGTGGGAGAGAGCCAAAGCATAAGAGACTCTTAAAAACTGAGAACAAACTGAGGGTTGATGGGGGGTGGGAGGGAGGGGAGGGTGGATGATGGGTACTGAGGAGGGTACATTTTGGGATGAGCACTGGGTGTTGTATGGAAACCAATTTGACAATAAATTTCATATATCAAAGAAAAAAACAAAGAGGAAAACTTTCAGGACAATTTTGTTTCAAATTTTGTCTCCATATATTTTTTGAAATGTGACTCTAATACTGGCAAAAACTGCATGACCCCATATTTCTTACCTATGGCATTGAGGTAATAACCCTAACCCACAAGGGTTTTATAAAGAACTTGACATGTACTTGCCATTCAATCAAATTTAGTAACATTCCTTTTTACAGAAGTGCATACAGAGCTTGGATTAACACTAAATTATTATTCAAATATTGACTTCGTAGGTAATTAGTGTTCTTGTTCAAAATATTTGTCCTTCAGTTTCTGTGAGTCCGTAGTTTGATTTTAGAGTGATGGATGATATTTGAGAGGCGCTAGTAACCATCTTAAAATCACAAAGATAGGAAATACAAAAGTTGGAAAGACAATTTAAATGAGACATTTTTAATATTTTATATATATTATATAATAGGTATTAAATAGAGAACTATGTTCCCTGGTTCTTTCCCATCTCAACGTACTATCTAATGATCTGCCTTTATAATTCAATTAGTAGTATTTTTTCCTGGAAAATAAATATATACATACTAACATTGATTCTTCTCTAATAGAAAGTAACTTTTTAAAGGAGATTTTGGGATGAAATACCTGGGAACATTTGGGACATAATCTAAATAAAGAAGAATCCTCAGAGGCAATACTGAAATATACAAACATTAGAAATAAAGAAAAGAAACTTACTATATTGGTACCTGATATTATAACTTTAGTTCTTAAAATTCCTCCTTTCTTTGCTCAAGGGCAAAATAAAATAAGAGAGATAAAAAATGGCAATACGGTAGACCCCAAAGTGACCCTTATCTGGCATTCCAGGAGACGGAACAGGTAAAATCATTAACTTTACTAAGTTACCCACCCAATTATACAATAAGTGTATATGAAAATTTTAGGATATAATAATTTCAATAAAATATACCCACATTGAAAATATCAATAAATGTTTATTTTTTATGTTTTGAATTTAATGATTTGCATTTTAACTTTTGTTAAATAACTTTTAATGAGATAACAGAAAGTCTAACTTTTCCAGAAAATTCTGTTACAAAAATAAATTGTTTTTGGCATTCCAAGTGTTTGACTTACTTTACTCCAGTAATTACCTATACATTTTTCTTCATTTTAGCTCATTTGCTTTTCAGAGGTCAATGTAGAACATCCCTCTACTCTTTTAATATGACCACGTGATGTGTTTATATTAATCTAGCAGAAACTTATGAGTGTATGTTTATGAAACAATGTTAACAGCTCTGAACCCGATGTTCTTATTATATCTGGCTTAATTACAAACAAAATGGATACAATGTAAACAGATGCAAAAATGGTTAATCCTTCATCAACTACTACATATTTCATTATAAAACAGTGTTTTAGACCATTTTGTGTATGAACTTGTAACATCCTATAGAATTTGCAAAATACAATGTAATTAAGTCATGTACTTAGGAAAAAACCCCTCTGATTCAGCCTTTATTCTAAAAGTATTGAGGAAGGATTTCAGGCCTTATATTTTGGGGTAATTAAGACTTTCAATGTTTAAAAATATATTTTATAAGCAAATCTTGTCATCACTGTTTCAATAATTATGAAATATAAATGTGATCTTGACTTTTGAAATTCAATCACAATTTAAAGTACATATTTTAAAATTCACTACTGAGTTGCTTTTGATCCACAATTAGAGAATTTTAATTATCATAACAAAGAAATAGGATTTGTAAACACTTTAAAATTTTGACCCTAATATATAAGTAAATAATTGAAAGCTTTAGAGTTGAAGTTTATTACACTTCCAGCCAGTACTTTGGTGAGTGGTTCAATTCAACCAGTATTCACTGAGAATTTAATAATGCTTTGTTCTGTGTTTTTCTCATATGAAAGAAACATAAGCCGAGGTCCCTAACCTCAAGGAGCTTATAAACCCATTGGAAAGATATGATATATACACGTGAGTGAATTACATGAAAATAGGATGCAGGCTGTCAATAGATAGATAAACATAAGTACTACTGGAGACAGGATGGCTGTTCTGGTTTATGACCTTGCCTTCCACTGGGATACCTGCAATCATCTCTTCACATGTTCAGCCTCAGCTCCCACAGATCCACACAGAGAGAAGTTCCAAAGCAAATTCTCTTTCATTTTTTTCTTCTTCACAGATACTACATAGAGTATCTCAAGAATAATCAAGTCTTTCAATTCCACCTCTAGAATGCTTCAGTCCAACAAATTCTACCAATCTCAATAACATAACCCTAGTCCAAGTTACCATCTTGTCTTCACTCTTTGCTAGACTTGTCCCACACCCAACAAATGTTTTTACCTACAAAAAGAGAAAGGACACTTTTGTTTGTTTATTTGTTTTTATTTTGTTTTGTTTATGAAGACTATTTTAGGACATTTTTTAGGTTCATGGCAAAATTGAGAGGAAGTTATGGAGATTTCCCATATACTCCCTGGTCCCACACGTACATAGGCACCTTCATTATCAGTATCCCCCACCAGGGTGGTACACTTGTTACAACTGTTGAATCTACACTGACATCATAATTACCCAAATTTCATAGTTAACATTATGCTTCACTCTTGGTGTATATTCTACGGTTCAAATAAATATATAAGGACATGTATTCACTGTTATGATATCGTATAGAGTGTTTTCACTGCTCTAAAAATCCTCTGTGCTCCTTCTATCCATCCTCTTACCCTAACACCTGGCCACCACTGATCTTTTTATTGTCTCCATAGTTTGCCTTTTCCAGAATGTCATATATTTGGAATTGTACAGAATTTAGCTTTTTCAAATTGGCGTCTTTCACTTAGTAATACACATTTAAGGTTTCTCCATGTCTTTTCATGGCTTGATAGCTCCTAGCTTTTAGCACTGAAAAATATTTCATTGTCTGCATGTACCACAGTTTATTTACCCATTCAACTGCTGAAGTACATCTTGCTTGCTTCCAAGTTTTGGCTATTATGAACAAAGCTGCTATAAACATCCATGTGCAGGTTTCTGTGTGGGCATAAGTTTTCAAATGTGTCCTCTTTGTAATGGCTGTTTTTAAGATTTTTTTCTACATTGTTTTTCTTTGGTTATTTTTTATTTTATTTTTTTAATTTCAACAATTCAACTAAGGTATCCATACCTATGATATGTGTGTGTGTGTGTGTGTGTGTGTGTGTGTGACTTGCTTGAAGTTTTATGAGTGTTTGAGATTATTTAAAATTTTTCATTTTTAAAAAAAATTTCAGAGATACCTCAGTGGCTCAGTTAGTTAAGCATCCAACTCTTGATTTCGGCTCAAGTCATGATCTCGTGGTTGGTGATTTAGAGCTCTGCATTGGGCTCTGCACTGACAGTGTGGAGCCTACTTGGGATTTTCTTTCTCCCTCTCTCTCTGCCCATCTCCCCCTCTCCCTATCTTAGAATAAATAAATGAACTGAAATTTATTAAAAGTGTTTAATTAGAAATTTTATAGTGAATTTTGGGCAAAACTTTTCTTTCTTTCTTTCTTTCTTTCTTTCTTTCTTTCTTTCTTTCTTCTTTCTTTTTCTACTCGAATGGTTCTCTTCATTTGTTCTGGTTCTAATTACATTTACATTAGATTGGTTGATATTCCACCAGGACAGTGATTCTTTTTTAATCATTTTTGTCTCTTGTTTTTCTCCTTTCTTCATTTTAAAGGGTATACTTCCCTTTTTTCGAATATAGTACTCTGATATTTTGTTGATATAGCATCCAGTAAAATTTTAATTTTTCAAATATCATGTCTTTATTTCTAGAATACATTTTTGTTCTTCTTTATAATTGCAATTTTTTCTGATATTTTCCAAGTATTCTCTCATTATATCCACCTTTTCATCTAAATCTGTATTAATTTTTTATTACAATGTGACAAATTACCACAAGTTTAATAGCTTAAAACAACACAGAAAAAGAAAACTGGAGATAGTAAAAATATCAGTGGTTGCCAGGGGATTAAGGGAGAGAGAGGGATAAATAAGCAAAACACAGAGGATTTTCAGGCTAGTGAAAATGCCCTGTATGATACTATAATGGTAGGCACATGTCATTATACATTTGTCCAAACTTATGGAATATACAACACCAAGAATGAACTGGAATGCAAACTATGGAATTTGGGTGATAATGATGTGTCAACGTATGTGAACAATGTTTATCAATTTTAACAAATGTTCCACTCAGGAAGGGGTTAATGGTAATGGGAAAGGTTATTCATACACAGAGGTAGAGACTATGTGGGAAATTTCTCAACTTTGCATGAACATAAAACTTCTCTAAAAATAAAAGCTGTTAAAAATAACAATGCCAAAGTCACACATACCCAAAACACACAGTTTCCACGTGTCAGGAATTTGGGCATTGCTTGCCAGATCCTCTGTTCAGGGTTTCACAAGGCTATACAAGGAGTTTCACAAATGTACACAGGGAGTTATCTTTTTATATAAGTTTTAAAAGTATTATATTTTATTGAAAATTATTATATTTAAAAGTATTATATATTATATCTAAAAGTATTATATTTTATTGCTTTTAAGCACATTCAGCTTGGCAAAATTCATGCCCTTGAGATTGATGATAAAGTACCCTGAATTCTTACTGAATCTCAGCTGGAGGTCCCAATCAATGCTGGAGATTGCCCATAGTTCCATAACCCTTGTTTCCATAGGCAGTTTATGACATGGATGTTTTCTTCTTCAAGCCTAAAAGGACATTCACTCTCTGATCTCATGAAATACTTTAGCCATCTTTTAAAGGGCCTATTTTATTAGATTATGCCACACAGAATAATCTCCTTTTTGAGTAATTCAAACTGTGTAAGGATCTTAACTTCACATGAAAAATTTCTTCTACTTTACCATAAAATCACCTAGCCATGAAATTAATGTTCCTTATATTCACAGATCTCACCCACGCTCAGTGAGATGGGATTATACAGGATTATACACCAGTATCTAGGAATCTTGGTAGTCATCTGTAAATTCTACCTATCACAACATTTTTGACAACCTTTAAAATAGCTCTGTGAAGGGATACCTGGGTGGCTCAGTTGGTTAAGTGTCTGACTTCGGTTCAGGTCATGATGTCATAATCAGTGAGTTCAAGCCTTGTGTTGGGCTCTGTGCTAATAGCTCAGAGCCTGGAGCCTGCTTCAGATTCTGTCAATCTCTCTCTCTCTCTCTCTCTCTCTCTGCCCTTCCCATCTCTCACTTTGTATCTCTCTCTCAAAAATAAATAAACATTACAAAAAATAGCTCTGTGAAACTTCTGGTCTGAGATTTCCATCTTTTATGTCAGTACTGGGTCTGTTTCTATTAATGTTTTTGGTTTTAAATTATTAAATATCACCTTTTCTTCCTTCATATATTTATTAATTCATATTGTGTACTGGAAAAGCTCATGGATACATTCAGTGCCTTCTTGTAATTATAATTATAATCCCGAGTTTTAAACATTTTTGTCAAATGTATTAGTTGAATAACAACTAGTCTTTTATAGGTAAAAGTGGAAATCTCTGCAATACTAAGTTTTAACATTTATTCTTCTATAAATTTTCCAGGATGAATTAAAAAAACTCTTCATACCTGAGAACAATAAGAGCCTAAAATACAAGGACTCCGCAAGATTGAAATAAAGAAAAAAAAAAAAAGAAGCATGTGAACAGCAACAGAAAATAGTTGGTGCAGCTGTACTAAACAGAAATCTTTAAGTCAATATGTACTACTAAAAATGTAAAACATTTCATCATGTACTATATAGCATGATGAAATGGTTAAACTCTACCAATATTGTAAAGATAGCATTTTTTCTGTATATTGATTTGTAGAGCCAATGTAAATTTAGTCAAAACCAATAAAGTGTGTGTGTGTGTGTGTGTGTGTGTGTGTGTGCATGCACACACATGTGTACAATTGAGAAGGTGATTTTAAAATATGTTTGAAAATCCAAAATTGCAAAGATAGTTTTAAATAAGAACAAAGTTGGAGAGCTTACACAAACACATTTCAAGAATTATTATAAAACCAAAATAATTAAATTAGAATGGAACAAGGTAGACACATACATGAAAGAAAGAGATTAGATAATTAAGAAAACCCATACACATAAGGTCACCTGATGTATAGAAACAGATCACTAAAATATTGATATAGATTGTATTTTTATGTTTGGTTTTATATTTGTATATTATGATAAAAAATAATCTACCTCACTCTATATAATCCCAAAATTATATTCCCCATGTCAGGCTCTGTGCTGCCAGTACAGAGCCTGCTTGGGATTCTCTCTCTCTCTCTCTCTCTCTCTCTCTCTCTCTCTCTCTCTCAAAATAAGTAAATAAACTTTAAAAAAACAAAAGGAATTAATCATAAAGCAAGACCTGGTTACTTGTGCTTCATTAAAGATACCATTAAAAGAATAAACAGTAGGCTACCATGTAGGATGATAGTTTCAAACATATATCCAACAAATTATTCATATATAAACAATTTTCAAAAGGCAGTTAAGTGAAATTTGACCCATAAATTGAATAGGCAATTAACAAAAGAGGACTTACCTCTTTTGTCATCATAGAAAAGTAAGCTAAAACCTCAATGAGCACAAAATTACTCAGTGTGCCCACCCAATGACTAAAATGAAAAACAAACAAACAAAACAACCTAATAACAGGCACTAACAAGAGGGTAGAGTGACTAGAACTCTCATACACTGCATGTGGCAAGACTACTTTGGCTTCCTCTTTGACATGATTTATTAGCATGGAACCTAAGATCCCTAGGACTTAATGATATAACTCCTAAGGAAAAGTGAACACATATGTATATGTGCAATGAAAATTAGTACATATATTTACCACATGGGCAAGAAGCTGATAGAAAGAACATCATCATCATCATCATAATAATAACAATAATAATAATAATAATAATAAACTGGAAATAACTCAAGTATAGTATGTCCATCAACAGTAGAAGAAATAAAAGTATTGTGTAATATTGACACAATGGAATAATATATAGAAAATAATTAATTGTTAGACACAACAAAGTGGATAAATTTTACAGATAAATTATTCAGAAAAAGAAAGAAACAAAATATTATATACTTCTGATTCCATTTATATAACTTTCAAAGACAGATAAGATAATCTATGGAAATGGAATTCAAAATAATATTTATTTTGGATAATAATTGGGATGGAGCTTAAGAGATTTCTGGATGTTGGTAATGTAGTATATCTTGATATGGGTGGTGATTAAATTAATATGCTGACTTTTAAAATATTCTACCTTAAAGTAGGTATATATTTATAAAATAATTTTATATAACTTGAATATATAGTTATATCTATCCTACTATATTTATATTTTTAGTGCTATATAGTATGTGGAACAATATAATTTTTGTAAATATTGTATAGTATATAAGATCACAAAGAACTTGTGTTAATAAGAATAGTGCATAACATTATATGGCTCCCATCCAAAAATAATAATGAAACATGTCTCACACACACACACACACACACACACACACACACACACATACCCCACTAATATGTGCCTATATTTGAATATTAGTCTTCCAAATCTTGAAGATAGTATTAATCAAGGTGATGGGGAACTCCAGAATTTATGATCAGATATGAAGAGCTCTTTTTCTCTAGATCACTGGTTTAAATGTTCCTGATACGCTAATAAAGAAAGTTCATTAACTTCCAATAGCTGTTTGGTGTTTTATGTAAAATGAGATGATGGCCTCAGCTGACACCATAAAAAGTCATGTCTATAATTTACATTATAAGAATCACTTTCCAGCCTATCTTCTCAGAAGCTGAAGATGAAAAGGGCACTGAGGTAGCAAGAACTCTCTTGCCCTTAAATTTGGCCTTCTGTATCTGTTGTGTAATATAATTTAGCACAGTGGTGCTAGAAACCTGATGATTATTTCAATAATTCTTTACGTTATATCTAGCTACCATTTTTGTTTCAAGCAATTCTTTTCCTTCTTTCAGGCTTATTTTATTAATATAAAACTATTAAAACTAAAAAAATATTAATACAAAATTATTAATACAGAAAGGCAAAAAAAAAAAAAAAAGATTCCATATGCCACTGCATACCAAATCCTTAGCAGTTGTCAGGGGTGTTAGCTATACCTTTGGCTTCATGTCTCCACGTGAAGAAACTTCCGTTAGAGTAACAATCCAGGCTCTTACTAGCTGTGAATCCTTCCCCAGGGAGAGGAAACTGATTTACTGTTTGTGCATAGCGGTCAGCAACTTCTGTGCCCACACTTTATGACCTGGCAACCAGCAGGGAAGATACAGTTTGGGTCTATCTCTCCAAAGTGTGCAAAGTTTGGCATGACAGGCTCTGTCTTTGTGAAGTTTGGAAGGAGAAGTTAAATGAGAGGAAAATAAATAAACCCATTTGGCTGCCCCAAGCTACAATCTCTTCATACCTTCATCAATAGTAGAGATAATATTTTGATATCTATGTGCCTGACTCCTGTATATATTTTTGTTGTTGTTTCTAATTGTTTCATTAGATAAAGAATGTTTTTTTTGGATCCCATAAATCATAAATGCAAAATATCATGAAGTATTATAATTTTAGAACCTACTTATTCTTATCTTTACATGAGAAGTCCTCGTTCCCGATGTATTTGAAGATTTAGCTTCAACCTGGCTATGCCTATTGAATGAATGTGTTAAGACCCTAAAACGTGAGCATGAATTAGGTGTTTGGAATTTCTCACTGAAATAGGAAAGACCACCTGAAAATTGTCCAAGTCAGATTAATTACTATACTTTCAGGATGTGAACAACCATAGTATCAACCACTGTTTCCCTGTTGATGTTAAGGGCATTGAGTAGAGGATGCCTGGGGCCCGATGCTGTGTCTTTATGACCCTGAAAGCTTACCTCCTTTATTCTCCTTCACCCTCAAGGAGAAATTAGCTTGAATAAGTTCAGGCCTGTTATGCATAAGATGAATAGAGTTAAAGAAATCCTTTAGTAAGTGCCAAGTGAAATGATTCAAACTATTGAATTACAGAATAAATAATGTCCTAAAGGTCATCGGCTGTTACTTTTCACCCCACATCAAAGTTAGTTTTGCCTAATCCTACAGAAAATGTATCAAAATTCCTTTTTTTAAATTCTACATCTCCTGAAATGGTTTATTCATAAAAGCAGCACCATTTCAAGGGTGTTTTTGTTGTGGAAACGTTTATAAGGTAGCCATTCCTCTTGTATTTTATAAAACTCTCAACTTCTGCTATTTAAATTACCTAGCTAATTAGGTCTCCAATGAAAAGGTATGTAAACACACTCATTTTTAACCTTAAAAATAATTTCGAACACTCCTGGGTGTTGTTACAAAAAACAGCTAATAAAAAAAAATTGCTTAAGCTTTGTGAGGATAATGCAGTTAATCAGATATCTCTAAAGAAAATCCTCGGGATAGAAACAATGTGCTGTGCAAGCTAATGTGAAAATGTTGTAATCCCAATGCATTAGAATAGAGAATTCAGTCCTTTAACTTAAAAGTAGATCAGTGGTGCTTGTGTCATTGCACCAGTCACATTAATCATTAAGTTTTCATACAGAGAAATATAGTTGAACACAGCAGCTGGTTAAGTCGTTAGGGATAATGACTTGCATAACATTCTAAGAATGTGAAAATAGTTTTCCTATTAAAAAATTAAGGTGAATTTTGTGTATCAGCTATACTCCTCAGATAAATTCTGGGAAATGACAATTCACAGCGACTCATCCTGCTCCCATTTTCCTTCCCCAATGACATCAACATGTCTTTGTAGAGAGATGTTAGATCATCTTTCTTAGAAACAAATCATTTATAATAGCTCATCATATGGGTCTCTTAACTTTTAGTATGCAAGGTATTACCTTAAGAAAATATACATGGCTCTCACTTTTTACCCAGGACATTCCGATTGCAGTAAAAATAATTATCTTGAGGCTCTAGAATCTCTATTTATGGAATTATGGAAGATGTGATGAACTCAATGGGGGGAAAAACTTGTAAGGCAAGGGTTTTGAAACTTTGAAGGCGTTCTAAGCTCTCAGATGAGATAAACAGTATTTTAATCCATGTTCTTAGCTTCAACCTGATCACAGAATTGACCACAAAACATCAGAACTGAGCTCAGAAAGAGGTAAAAACCCAAAGTGGCTTGGCATGGAAATCAGGAAAGGCAGCTATACATCATATACTTTTACTACTACACTGGACCCTAATATCCTTACCAATAGCAGGAAAGCCAATAGCCCTGGTAAAAACAAAACTCCTGCAGTCCATGGAGCCACCTAAACTCTTCCTGTGTATTAGCAATCTCTCAATGATGAAAGCCTGCCTAAGAGTAATATATTTGCTTAGCCTTTTTCAGTATCACTCCAGTTCTCATCCAGTGTGAGGATCCCTCCAAATAAAAAGGAGATTTATGTGCTCAGCATTCACACAGTTTCTAAATCAATGAACGCTTGTGTACTTTAAATATTAAGATGTTGCACCAACTCTTTATGATAGAGCCTGAATTTTGAATTAAATCAATAGGGCTAGAATAACAGGTTATTTCTGTATACACAGAGGAGTAGAGTGTCAATTCAGATTTCAGATGAATTGGGAGGTAGAAGGAAAGGGCAATGAATGTGGACTGAGAATCCAGAAAGATGAGAAGTGAGAAAAGGTTATTGAAGAATAGTTTCTGTCATTCATTTTAAACCACTCTTTAAACAACAACAATAAACTTTCTAGGCTACATCTGCTTTGCTCAGGAATAAGATGACATTTAGTTAATTGCCTAGCTAACAGAACTCATTATATCTGTCTAGTTATAGGGTTAAAATTCAGGATAGGAGCTGGAGTAGCAGAGAAAGCCTAAAAATAAATATGCTCTGGGTCTGGTGGAGTTGTGGATGTGGAGGATTGGATAGATTAATCATATTAATGTCCCAATTCTTTTCTCATCCCTCCAATGTTTCGTAGTCTCACAGTGACCTCACATTCTGGCTTGGCCAGAATGACTTGATTTGGCCAATGAGATGTCAGCAAATGCAATGCAGAGGTTTGAAAAAGTACTTCCATGTTTCTGTTTGTCTTCCTTCTTTTCTGCCTTCACTCCTTGCCCAGACTAGCCTACTGGAGAATGAGGGAAATAGGGCACAGTCACTCCCATTGCCTTAGAAGACTATCAGCTGACTGCCAGACATGTGAGTGAGCCCAGCTAGGATCAGAAGAACTGCCCAGATAAGCCCAAACTAAATAACCCACACTCAGACTCCTGAGCTAAATAAGGGCTTATCGCTTTTAGCCAGTCAGATTTGAAGCATTTGTTACACAACACTATTGTACAAGAGATAAGCGATACGGTGAACTTAATTAAGGGAGGGTACCACGGATACATTTTGTATCTATCATAAACTAGGAAACACCAACCATTGAGATGTACCAGAGTCATCTAGAAAGCTTTTAAAAATATACTCAGATCCCTCTCTGACTTATTGAATTGCTTGTTTTGGATACATGGTAATTGTTTTGTATAATGGGCATAGCTTACATTAAATTTGAGACCCACCGATTTAAGCATATTGTCTTAACAATTGGAAGGGAATATTTCTAGAATTTCTCACTGTCTAATCTGCCAATAAAGGGAACCAATTAAATTTTATGTTATGACTTAATTATCCTTACTACGGTAATTTATTTTCTTACTATGTGGATAGTGGTCATGTGAGCATGGGCTGAAAAGTCAGAGGACCATAGGCAATGATGGACTTACAATCCTATTCTTGGAAAAATGCCACCTGGAAAAAGCTGAACAGTCATTTCCATCTTCTTTATAAAGGCGGAAAAAGGATACGAATGCATTTAATCTGGTCTCTAAGAATAACACAAGCTCCCTTTCTGAAAAAAAAGGAAGAAAGAAAGAAAGAAAGAAAGAAAGAAGAAAGAAAGAAAGAAAGAAACAAGCTAGCAAACCAAAGCTCAAGCAATTTCTCCCCAAAATTTTCTTCCAGAAAAGTATCATATTTCCTGCCAATTATCCTATTCCTCAAATATGATAATAGCATTCCACCTTGGAGTTTTTCTCTCTGCTATCCCATCTGCCTGGGAATATTCTCATGCCTGTCTCCTTCTAATCACACAGACCTTAGACTGGCCTCTATGACCTCTCACTCTGTAAAGAAGTATCTGCCCATCTCTCTGTACCACCATTATACATCTTCATTTATACAATTACTTCTTTTTATTGCCTTCAGAGTTATCAGTATTGAAAGGGTGATTATATTTGTGGCATATCTATGGTCAAATTGAACACTAATAGCATATAATCCTGGGGAAAAGCTTATTTCACTTATTATCAGTTTACAAGTCTTACTATTGGTCAGGTGAGCAGAATTTGGAATATCAAAGCCAAGATTCTGCTTAAACTTGCCAGTGAAATTCATGTTTTGCTTGTACTGTCTATTCTTAGTTCCTCACTGTATGTAATATTCTTCATTGAATGAAAGAAAATTGCAATAAAAATCAAGATCAACTAAGAGTGGACATGATGCAGATATGCCCAGTAGTCTAAGACCTTTAAGGCTATCATCATTATCAAATATATTGTGATTCACAGTACATCCCGGAGGCAGAATGTGCTGCTGGACAGAAGCACTGCAGTAGCCATCAGGAAACCTGAGTTCTCTTTCTGGCTCCGATGCTAGCCAACTGCACGATTATGGGAACATAATTTAACTTCCCTTTCCCCATCTGCAAAATAATAGGACCACGAATTGATCTCAAATTAGTCTGTATCCTATTAATGCTTTCCCCAGCATTTGGCCTTGCACCCGTATTGGCAGTTAATTTTTTGTTGGCTCTGATTACAGTGAGCTGCTTTGGTGAAGGAAGCAGCAGGAGGTAGCAGAAAGAGCACGGGGTTTGGAGTCAGATAGACTTGTGTTTGAATCCCAGCTTTGCCCTTCCTGGCTTCAAGATCTTGGCCAATTTTCTTAACCTTGCCAAGTTTTAGTTCACTCAACGGTAAAATGATGATAGTAATGTCTTTCTCACAGGGTTTTGAGGATGAAATGAGATAATGTGGAAAATGCTTGAAAATGTTATTTTCAGTCCTCAATAAATGCTAAGTCCCTTCCCAATGTTTCTTTTTTTGTACCTCTCCAAAATCCCTACTCTGTCTCCATCAAATCCTTTTCTTTCTCTACCCATCCCTAAATACAAACGCTTCCCAGTTCAGTTATGGACTCTTCCTGGGATAAGCTTTTCCTAAGTAATCATCTTTCATGACTTCCGCTATAACTGTGCTGATTACGTGCAAATAAATATTGCCATAGTAAACCTCTCATTTGAAACTATAGTCACAAATTTCAATCTCTTCTGACCATCATGCCATAACTGTCCAAATAATTCCTCAAACCCATCACAGATTACATAAAACAACATAAAGCCACTCTCATTCTTTTGTTTCCTATTGCAATTTGATCATGTCATTGTCCTCCCCATAACTGAAGCTCCAGTCATGAATGAGAAACTTGCATGTTTCTCTTCCCTTGTATCTAATAAATTACCACTGACTCTTCTACCTCGACCCTACTAATTCTTTCATCCTCCTACCTCCCATTTGCACTACATTTCTCATGCTGTATATTAATCACAACTATTCCAACTATAAGTTATAAAAAATCAAATGCAAACCAGTTGAAATCCAACTCCAGGCATGAAAAACCATAATTTTATAAAGTGCATAAATTAATATAACAGAAAACACTAGGTGGCCTGAATCCAGACGCCTAAAGCAATCACCAAGATTCTTCCTTTACATTTCCCATTTACGCTTTTCTCTTCATTGACATAATTCATAGGCAAACATTCCTCAGGTGCCCGTAAAGATGTTAATAGCAGCACTAGGAACATATCAAATGACCAACAAGGATCTCAAGGAGTAAGAGTCTCATTCAAAATGGGTTTAATAAGCTTTGCAAAAAATTCCGATTGGTCCTGCTTGTTTCTCATGCTTACTTCCATTTTAGACAATGAAATAAACACACTATGGCAAGGACAGCTGCTCTCTCAAAATCACACGGGTGCCAAAGGAGAGTGCCAATCAGTTCATTTACCTTCAAATTCTTGCCACTCTAATCCATCGTTCCTGGTTAGAAATGAATTAGTCCAGGAAATGTCATTCTATTGGAGGTCTTTCCACATGAAAATAAAAGTATTTTAGGGCACTGAACTCCCCTTTATGTCCGTCCCCTTGTTTTAAAAACAAAATACTACCCTAATATGATTTATGAGAAACATTGATAACCTCCAAATTTCAGTTAGAAAAAAAAATTCTTAATTGCATCCAGGTCATCCAATATATCGACAAATATTTTTTCAAATGTTTATTTTGTTACAGATACTGCTGTACATACTAGAGATAAAGACTAGCAAAGTCAACAATACTGTACCTTGATGGAGCTCTCACTTGATGGACTAATGCAACTTCACCAAACCTTATATTTTCTGTGAAAATTTTGTCTCAGTCCTTTGGTATTGCGCTCAACGTTTATTCTGTGAATCTTTGGGGGATTCTCTATACTCTCTAGCCTAAGATCCCTTTCTCTCTCTTACCACTTTATCTGTTAAAATATGTGTTACTTAACTTTTGCTGCAAAACATCAACTTCAAAGTCTCAGTAGCTTACCACAAGAAACATATTTGCATTTCAGCTGGATTTGGTACCAGACTCCAGGTTGGGTTCAGGACAGGCCCACTTTTCTTATTTTGGGATGAGTAACCAATTGAGTAGGCTTTTCTCATGGTGACAGCAGAAGCCTAAGAGGCCGAAATAATCACACTAATTTATACAGTATTAACTAGCATTCCACTGGCCAAAGTAAAACATGTAGCCAAGCCCAACATCACTGGGTAGGCTGATATATTGCATTTACTCTCGACTATAGAGGGAGATATTGCCAAGACACATATTAAAGGATGTGGATATACACTTCTATTAGAGAGAATAGAGTGATAAATTGGAAGGCATGATCAAGTCAACCATTAAATCCAATACATTTTCAATAACTAGTTAATACATAAAATTCCTCATGAAAACATTTCCTATCATCCAGTCAGCAATTTGCTTCTATGTCACCAAAGAACTTTGAGCCTTGTTCAGTGCTCAGTCATTTTACCTGATACTATACTTAAGTGCTTCCAAGCTGTATCTTGTGAAGAGAAACTATAGCTTGTTCCTTTTGCATCTATTGTACTGTCTAGAAGAGCTTTTTGCCTATAATATGTACACAACTATAACATAGCAGCCAGTAAAACACCATGATCAAGACTTTCCATTGTGGAGACCCACTCATTCACTGCAGATCCAAGCTCCATACTTAATATGGAGATTAAGTTCCACACTTAATATGCCTATTAATATGCTCCTAGCATGTTAAGAAAACATGTAAAGCACTTAAAGCACTAACACATAAGAAGAGCACAATTACATATATTTATTATTATTATTATTTGCTGGCTAAAAGATGTCTAAGTTCTACTCAGCACTAAAATTTTGCAATAGCTGGGTGTGAAAATTAATTGAGGTGCCAGCTTGATTGGCCTAAGGGATGCCCAGATGGCCGGTAAAACATTATTTCTATGAAATGTTGCATTTCATATGAAATGTTGCATGGAAGAGGTTAGCATTTGACTAAATTGACTGAGGAAGAGGATTTACCCGCGCTAATGTAGGTGGGCATCAACCAATCAATTGGGGGCTTGAATGGAACAAAAAGGCAAAGGAATAGTGAATTCTCTCTTCTTGAGCTGGGAATCCATTTTCCTCTGCTCTCAGACAGCAGAGCAACTGATTCTCAGGCCTTCCTATACCGAGACTTACATGATCGGCCCACTGGTTCTCAGGTCTTTGAACTCACAGTGAATTATACCACCAGCTTTCCCGATTTTCCAGCTTACAAGTGGCAGACTGTGCGACTTCTTGGCTGCCATAACTGCGTGAACCAATTCCTAAAATAAAGCATAAAGCATTCTCTCTCTCTCTCTCTTTCTCCTTCTCCATTTATATTCTGCATGTGGCCATATTAAATAAAAGCTAATAAGATATTTCTGAAGATATAAAAAGATCAGTCTATGAGAGAAAAATATACATATCTCCTATAGGTTCTGTTTCTCTGAAGAACACTGACTAATATACTGATGCCAATTTATGTTTTTCATGGAAGCTGAATATCAAATATGTGCCAATTAAGAAATATTATTGGGGCGCCTGGGTGGCTCAGTCGGTTGAGCGTCCGACTTCAGCTCAAGATCTCACGGCTTGTGAGTTCGAGCCCCACGTCGGGCTCTGTGCTGACAGCTCAGAGCCTGGAGCCTGCTTTGGATTCTGTGTCTCTCTCTCTTTCTGCCCCTAACCCACTAGCATTCTGTCTCTGTCTCTCTCAAAAATAAATAAACATTTAAAAAATTAAAAAAAAAAGAAATGTTATTATAAAAGGACTTGGAAGTATAAGAGCTTACCAAATTGCTTTTATAATTATTTGTTTCTACCTTTCACCACATTTTGTACTAAGATACATACAGACACAGGGAAGAACAGTGTTAAAGGGATCTAAGAAACTCGGGATTCGAGGGTTGGTCTGAATTAGGTCAACAAATAATACCTTTGAGCTGAAATGTACAACCGTAAACTCCTCGAAGGCCAGTGACTTTTTTTTTTAATAGTTTTATCTTTATGTAGATGTTCAATCATTCTCTACTACAATAATGAGTGATCAGGCAAAAATACTTCAAAACTTTGAAGAACTATAAAAGTGCAGGGTGAAATTATCAATATGTTGCATTTCTAAATTGATAATAATTCACCAGAATTAAATAGTTATTTGGAGGACTTACACCAGATCAAATTTTTAAGACTTAAATGCATAAATGAAACATTTGCATAAAGTAATTTTTAGAATTGATGAAAATATTATTGTCCTTATCCAAAGTATTATTTCAGAATTCTCTTAAGTGTATCATGTTAATTTTTATGTAAGTATTATTATTTTATTCACATGGGCATGGTATAAAATTTGCTTTCTTCTTATGAGTAAACAGAAACCATTTATTGGCAGTTTTGAAGGAAAATATACCAGTGATTATTAGATGTTGTTCTAGACATAGAACTTGGTTTCCACATTTGCCATATCTAATCTAAAAATATAATCTTTTCTGAAGCCTTCTAAAGACAACATGCTAAATGGCATTCTTCGTTCTTTCATTTAAATTCTAACCAGAGAGTCTTTTTAGTCAACCTGCTACAACTGCAATTTTAGGTGTAAAGTATTAATGTAACTGAAAATGAAACACATATTGTTTATTAATAAACTTACATGTGTAGGCAACATTTGCATAAAGTGATTTAAAATCATGAATGTCATCTAATTGGTATGGTTAATGGACAATAAAAATAGTCCAGGAGTAAAAAAACCAAAAAACAAAAAACGGGGGTGGGATGTAGGGCCAAGTAGCTTTAAAAACTGTAAAACAATAGATATAATCCTTAAAATTTCACAATAATGCAAATTTGGCTTTTCAAAGGTTTGCATATGTCATCTGTAGACTGTCAGCAGTAACCAGTGAGTTTGTGTTTGTATGTTGTGTGTGTGTGTGTGTGTGTGTGTGTGTGTGTGCCATAGCCAGTGTAACCCAAACCTTTGCTTCTTTTCCTTTTTTGTTTTGTTTTTGTAATGTTATTCTTCATGTCTGCAAAAGCTTGAGATTTGGGAAATGGTGGTGAATTGATTTGAATATTCTGAGCATGGGAACCAGAGAGAAGAGACCATCACATCATCTCTGAGAACAGACTGAAATGTTGCTCACGCTCTTGGAAATAAACCTTAATAACTGAAGAGAACCACAAGAGGTGAGAAGGTGAGAGGTACAATGGCTACTTCAGCTGCCTGGATAATCTACCTGCTGATGCATCCAGATTTGATAGATCAAGATTTCGTCCTAGGTGATGACAATAATATATGACAGTTAGAAACGTTTGCGTTTTGGGGCATCTGGGTGGCTCAGTCGGTTCAGCGTCCGACTTCAGCTCAGGTCATGATCTCACGCTCCATGAGTTTGAGCCCCACGTCAGGCCCTGTGCTGTCAGCTCAGAGCCTGGAGCCTGCTTCAGATTCTGTGTCTCCCTCTCTCTCTGTCCCTCCCCTTCTCATGCTCTGTCTCTCTCTGTCTCAAAAATAAATTAATAAAAACATTAAAAAAAACTTAAAAAAAGAAACGTTTGAGTTTTTACTGTGCAATAAACACTGTCCATGCGTATCATTTCATCATGACAATAACACTGTTTTGGTATGAACATGTCTCCTTTAAATGCACTAATTGAAGTTCCAACTCTCATTTGACTATATTTAGAGGGACTTTAAGGAGGTAATTAAGGCTTAATGAGGTCATAAGGATGGGGCCTTAATCCAATAGGCTAGTGTCCACACAAGAAGCGAAAGAGACAACAGAAGTCCATGCACCCAGAGGAAAGGTTGTGTGATAGCACAGTAAGAAGGTGGCCAACTGCAATCCAGGAGAAAGTTTTTACCAGAAACCAGACCAGCTGGCACCTTGATCTTGGACTTCCAGCCTCCAGAATTGAGAAAAAATAAACTCCCATAGTTAAGTCACCCAGTCTGCCGTATTCTGCTATGACAGGCTTGGTAGCTTAATACAAATGCCATCGAGAGAATGCTATTATTATCTACATTTTATCATCAGGATTGAACGTCTGACAAATGAAGTAATTTATTCAGCAGATGGCAAGGCACATTTTGAACCCAAGTTGTTTTATTCTTGAGATCATGATTTTATTTGCTTTACAAGTCTACCTCTCTGATATAGGTAGATATGTACGATGGTATATTTTCACTTTGTTTATCCATTATAATATATAACAGATTGTTTTCTTGCACCCACATCAAATTTTCTGTCATTACATAAAAATCAGGCAATTCAGCAAGTAAATTCTACCTTCTTTGGTAATCTAAGTACAGTAAGGTTTGTTTCGGCACCTACACAACACTGTAACTTGTCACATAAAGGAGGCTTGCAGTGAATCGGCTGCTGAATGTTGGTAATCTGATTTACAGATTGTGGGTCCTAGATTCATACTTTCTAGTGCTTATATAAAACAACTTTTAAAACCTCTTCATATTTTGTCAAATGAATAATTTGAAATATTTGAGTTTCAATGAGTCGTAATTTATTCCATTTATATTCTGCATGTGCTCAAATTAAATAAGAGCTAATTAGGTATTTCTGAGGATATAGGAAGATGAGCCTTTGAGAAAACTATGGCAAATGAAAGTGCTTTCAGCAATTACATCTTCTTGTTTGCCCAATTCAAGATTAATAAAAATGGAGCAGTTTATCAATGAGGCAATTTATCAATAATGTGAAATCATTAAGAGAGAGGCATGGGCATACATATTAAGACAGGCTTTTTAGATCACTGCTTTCTATTCTGCAGTGTTTTATAAAATAGAAAACTAGAAAACAGCTCATATTCAGAAATGCCTAGGAATATATAAGAAACATTTCATTGTTTTACTACTCAAAGCTTGCAGACAATAATTTTGAAACTCTTCCAACTGATAAATAATTATTGATGGCATACAGTGCTTCCCGAAGAGGTACGTTCACAAAGAAAAACGTCAGGCAACCTCACATAGGTCTCGCGGTGTTAAAGTCACCATTTCTTCGTCCAAAACATTTGCCTACTCTCTTTTCTTAAGACCATGGAAACCAAACTGTTTTTTTTTTCTTTTTCAGTTTTCTAAACTCACTTTACTTCTTTGAGTTTTTTTCTTTCCTCAAAATAACAACTGTCTCCATCCCCCCATCCTCCTTTTTATTTCCTTCTTAGAAAGTAGACATTGGGTATAATGGAGACACAGAAATGACAGCCATATAATAAACACTGTGAAATTAAAAGAGAATTCTACATCATCATAAAATTGTTAAATTAACAGATCCTTGTTTTTGTTCCTGACCTACTTTAGATGACAAGAAAGCCCAATGCTTACTTACTTTTGTTTTTCAATTATAAGAATGTATGTACATCACATCTCTGCCTCTATATTTACTCTACTGTATTATCAAGCAGTTAACGCCAGAATCACTATTCTTATTTTTCGTAAAAAAGCTAAGATTTAAAAAACCGTTTATGGCACATTTTAAAAAGGTCTTTTAGAGGACAAAATCAAGTTTTGGAAGCCTGGGAGGAGCTGAGAGGAGGGAGATGTCATAGCTTTAGTCAACACTGTGTCCATATGTGAGATTCAGACATGTCTCTATATGTCTAGCAGCCTGTTCCAGAACTCTATTGTAAAAATCCCCTGAGAAGCATCCTGGGAGAGAGCTCATCATAAAGGAAAAGTCAGGCAGTCAAGCTTGGCTTAGTAAAAAAGCTTTCATTATCAGCCAAAAGAAGCAATTCTGAGTACAGCATGATGTTCATCACTCATAGTTGTCTTTGAGCCTAACCACCCATGGACTTCTATCTGAGTCCTATTAGGGAAAGAGAGGCAGAGTAAAAAAATGAAATGGCTGTTTTTCAATTAACACTCTGTAAGATATTGTGACATCAACTACTTTGATACATGTCTGTAAATGGCAGAATAAAGGTTCATCCCTTCTTGTGTAAATAACACAATGTGGATTCCGTGCCGGAAGTACTCAGGAAAATACCACAACTTGGGACTGTCTCACAAACTTTGTTCCATCAATAATAGTGAGATCCAATGAGAGATAATGCCATTCCAAAGCAATGGTTTATCTATGAGAATGGCAGGCTGCCAGCCTACTTCTCCAATAGACTGGCATAGAAGGAGATGATAATGGTGGTAAGCCTGCATGTAATAACCTAAGAGACTTGCTTTGAGTATACACATGGGATATCTTGGGGATATGCAGAACTAATCACTGGGGAAAGGTACTAGAGCAGTACATTTTATGTGTCACTTTGGCTGAACCATATTTCCAGAGAGTTGGTCAAACATTATTCTAGATGTTTCTGTGAAGGTGTTTTTGGATGAAATTTACATTATAACTGGTGGACATTGAGTAAGCAAATTATCCTCCATAATGTGGGTAGGTCTCTTCCAATCAGTTGAAGGCCTTAGTAGGAGGAAGACTGACCTCTCCTTGAGCAAGAAGGCATTCTGTCAGCAGACTGACCTTAGGCTTGAACTGTAACTCTTGCCTGGGTCTGCAGCCTGAAAGCCTATCCTGCAGATTTGGGGCTCACCAAGCCTCAATGATTGCATGAGCCAATTTTGTAAAATCAATACACACACACACACACATACACATGCACACACACACACGCACATCCCGTTGATTCCATTTTTCTGGAAAACCCAGATAAACACAGGCACTTTGTCAGATATGACAGGCAGAATAATGGCCCACCAAACATATCTATGCCTTAATTCTCAAAATCTATGAATATGGAAAAAGGAACTATGCAGATGTGATTAGTTAAGGATACTGAAACACAAAGATTATTCTGTATTATCCAGGTAAGCACAATGGAATCACAGGGGTTCTTACAAGTGAACAAACAGGAAATTAGAATCAAAGAAGGAGATGTGATGACTAGAAACAGGTTGGAATGAAGTAATTACTGGCAGGCAGCCAGAAGCCAAGGATGTAGGTAATCTCTAGAAGCCAGAAAAGGTAAGGAAACACATTTTCATGTAGAGCCCTAGAAGGGATGCAGTCCTACTAACACCTTGATTTTAGGTCCATGAAATTTGTTTCACTTCTGACCTCTAGAATTAAGCTACTAAATCTGTGGTGGTTTCTTAGAGCAGTAATAAAAAACTAATGTGGCAGAAGTGCTGTATAGTAGATGGAGAAAAGATCATGAAAAAGAAATGGAAGGAAAAAAAGGAAGGAAAGTAGGAAGCGAAGGGAAGGGAAGGGAAGAAAGGAGGCAGGAAGGCAGGAAGGAAGGAAGGAAGGAAGGAAGGAAGGAAGGAAGGAAAGGAGAGAAAAATATGGAACTAAAATTGTATGAGGCAAGGAAGATTGGCAGGAAGAGATGATAAGTAAGAAGAGGCCCAGGACAGACAATATGAGTACCAGTGCTTAATTTGGTTATTCTTTAATGATTTTATTATGCTTATAGATATCCCTAATTTCTCGGGAGATTATGATTCCTTGGTACATTCAATGAGAATGTAATGTGTTTTAATTTTCCACTATTGTTTCCTTGTTTAAAATATATTCATATTGTAATTGTATTATTATTATTCCAACAGTCAAGAATTAAAAGAGAACTATTTCTTACTGCAAAATATACTGCATAATTTGTGTAATGATTTTATGTTGTATGTAAGCCAGAACATTCCTAAAATTCAAATAAAGTAATAATGACACAGTTTTAATATGTAAAACCCTACATTTTGATCAAACAAAAATCCATTTTCTTCATTTGTGTACTTAATATCTCAAGGCTATTTTATTGTCACGTGTAGTTCTAACTTCTGCTTTCTTTACAGTAGGTATATAGCAATTTTGAAATGTTTTCAACTTTATAAAATGTGGTACCTGAACAATTTCATGAGATTAGTAATGATCCCTGTATTTTCCAAGTCTTCATTTTTATGCTATTTGTCTATCTACATTTTTAAGAAACAGTAGTTCAAATATTTCATTATATTGTAATAGCAAAACAAAGGCGAGACCTCTGCTTATCTAATGTCCTTGGAAATTGATTTAAGTCAATGTCTGGAACTCAGGATGGTGCTATAATTTCAAATGCTATTTTCCAAAGACTTCTCCAAAGTGGATGGAAAGAAGGTAGGCTGCAAAGTGAGCAGAGCAGCAGAGTAAAAGCAAATTGGAATATGCACTCATGGCTGAATGATAATAGAAGGACATTTACTGTGATATATTTATTCTGGAGAGCTGGCTCTTTTGCAGTATTTTTACATTACTATATGGCAGGCAGTTTTGGTCCCGTGGCACTAAGGGAAGAGAAAGTAATTGGCAACGAAGTCAGGATTTTCTCATTCTCGAAGAAGAGATTCTCTGTTCCCAAACAGGAATTGCCTTTATATTCCTCCTCTTCTATTGACAATGTATGAAAGCAGCAATGCCATCTACGGCATAGAATTGGAAGTAACTGGTGATCATGATGGGCTCTAATTACAAATATAAGAATTTTCTCTTCCTTGCGTGGGCCTGTAGATTTGGCATTAGCACTGGCCACCTTCTTACCTCTTGGGAAGTGAAAGGCAACTGCATAACTTGTGGCAAATGAGATGTGTGTGAAAGTAATATATGTTATTTCCAACCAGAAGTGCTAAGATCCAGATAGTGACTTGCTATGTCCACTCTTCCCTGTGTAGGTGACATTAAAACATGTGTTAAGTTAGGGCGCCTGGGTGGCCCAGTCGGTTGAGTGTCCGACTTCAGCCCAGGTCATGAGCTCACAGTTTGTGAGTTCGAGCCCCGCGTGGGGCTCCGTGCTGACGGCTCAGAGCCTGGAGCCTGCTTGGGATCTGTCTCTCTCTCTCTCTCTCTCTGCCCCTTCCCCCGCTCACGTTCTGTCTCTTTCTCTCGAAAATGAATAAACATTAAAAAATAAAATAAAATAAAATAAAATAAAATAAAACGTGTTAAGGTGGAAGCCCAGCTCAAATGAATTTTGGACAGAGTAATTTAAGAGAATTCTAGGGTTGCCTTTTATAGCAGCAAATAGTACATAGCTCAGATTCAGGTAATATCCTGCTTGTTATTTTGTAATTCAGGTTATGATGTCTTGGGAGATCATTCTCTGTGGTCTCTGCTGTGCTTCCATGTTTTGTGAACAGAGACTCTGATTGCCCTTTGTTCTGGGCTTCCCGCCTCCTCCCCCCCCCCCCAAGGATATTAGCATGGGAAAGAACCTTGGAATGTAGAAATAGTGTCTCCCTTCGGACTAAAGGTCGGTTTGCTAAGCAGCGCAATATGAAAGATTCAGAGTCTGTCCACTTAGAGTTTATTAGTTGTGAGGCAAAACCACTACGTGCGCAGTGTCACGTGGGCACTTCCGTTTTACAGTCACAGACTCGTGGAGTAAAGGGAACCAGTGCAACCATGGTATTCACGCAGCTGTGGCGCGGTGTGTAATAACATTATGGTCTCTGTACCCAGAAGTTCTGCATCTTCTGCCAGCATCTGTCGCTAACTTGCTGGTTAGAAGTAGTCAAAGTCTCAAATCTGTTCACTGGTATCAGCATTTTATAAATAAGAATGCCAAAATAAAACATTATGACATTCATAGAAAAGATGACAAGAGCAAATGAGATGAGAGAGGACTTACTTTTCATACATACAAGTTAGCATAGTGGTCCTCATAGGGCTTACAATTTTCCAAGTATACAGCAGAACGCATTACATAGTATATGATCAATAAATGCATGGCATGAATTAAGTCAATTTTTTTATCCCTTCAAGAAAGGAAAAACTCAATAGTATCTTCTTAATAACAGAATTTTAGCCTCCCTGCACGATGTATGCATATGATTGCGTATAACTCTTATCCTACATTCATAAAAATGACAGCAGATCATATTTTAGTTCATGGCCCACCCTGAAGATACCGTTTGGCTTTCAGTAACAATGGTAACAACAGCAACAAAAATCTACAGCCAAAAAAGATTTCCATCAACTTTACTATGCTGATTTAGACATCGCTAAATCATGATCCTTAGCATAAAGCACATTGATTAATCGACAATTAATGATTAAGATTACAGATGTTATTAAAACATATTGAGGGTTATATGAGAGAAACAATGACCAATGTCAAACTAATGTCCAAATATTTAATGAGTATGAATATAAATGAAAACATTAATAATGATTGTTGCTGGAAATTTTAAAGTCCTTTTAAATATCAGAAATCTTTGCATATATTATCCAAAATATTATTTATAGTAAACCTGTAAATTCTACCCAGTGTTACAGTACCTATCTACAGATATGGAAAGAAAGGCTCTGTTGGTTTGAAAACCTTTTATAATTAGCAATAGGACCTCATGAGTCACAGCTCACTGTTCTTTCCACACTACAGCATTAACTGCCTGCGTATCTAAGAGGTATATCACATAGGTACCTTGTATAGTTGCATTGTTACCATCTATAAGCTCACTAAATATCATCTTAGATCAAGACGAACAATTAAGTTCTGAAGAATTGAATCATTCCTTCCTTACCATTAACATTAAATGTTTCTCCAAATAAAGTAAAGTAAAATGCCGTCTAAGATGCCCGGGAAGAATGTGCACCATGCAGAGACTCAACTACTAATATCTAAAAAAATGAACTCTTCAGTCCTGGGGGTGATGGAAGGAACACAAGGAGATGCATAGCATTTCATGATGTGCCAAAGGTATTAGTTATTAAAAATAGTCCAAAGTGCTTACTTTGTTCAGCAGTCATGATACATAGAGAAGCTTACTGGTTATAGAAATATTTTCCAAGTTTAACATGACTTCAATTATAGAATTCTGCCATACTCACCAAAAGAGCAGCCACCTACCTAGGACCAAATATGAAGCATACAGAAGTAGAGCAAACTGTGGGAAGTGCCCTGAATGATCTTATTTCCAAACACAACTTAGGTATCATTTTCGTCTTCAAAAATGACGAGCAGAAAATGTCCGCACAATATAATGTGTAAACTTTGCATTATTTCTCACCTCAATGTACCCAAGCTTCTATACAGCTATTGGTATCCAACTTAGTGACATTAAAAATTCATAGACTTTGCATCTCACTTACTCAAAACTTTGTGCATAAATGACTTTTGTATACAAAGATGCAAACCCACTCAGAATTGAGTGCAGAGATGGGGATTCTAGTAAGAGATTTTGCTATCAGATATATCATGCTATCAACATTTTTTTCTGTTGTTATTTTGCATGCTCAAAGAAACCCAAGTCATGCCATGTAAATAAAGCTAGTAGCTATTTTCCTTTTATTTCAATGGTTGGGATATTTCAAAGATAATTTATGTGAATTAGCAAATGTTCTGAGGCTAAGTAGCCCTGCAGAGTGACTGAGATGTTATAAAAGACGTTTTCGGTTTTCTATTGGCTTTTCCATTTTCTCTGTGCATTTTCTTGTAGGAGGCAACTTTATCCCTATTTACTTGTCAATTTTGCAGGCTATTCATAGAATTGTAAATAAAGGTGAAAGTCGAGGCATTTCATAGTATCCCTGGCTTTTATGAGTTTAAACTCGTAGAACTGCACTGGGGTGGGGGTTGTGGAGTACCTGAATTTATTAAGGCTAAATTGAACATTCAAGCTGAAAGTATCATTATTCCAAATCATAAAACTAAATTATCTTTAAATGTTTTCAGCCAAATTACAACCTTATAGCTTTCCTTCCTTTATTCCTCTCTTTTTTGTTTCCTTCTTTCCTTTCTTCTTTCCTTTTTTTTTCTTTATCGTTTTTTTCAAGTCAGAATAATATTTAATTAAACAAAGAAATGCCCCGCTTAGATTCAGTATAAGTTCTGACGAGCCTTATTACTTACACGAATATTGGCAATTTTCAGGAATTTATCCTGAGGGTAGATGGTAGGTAAGTAGATGGGCTTGTAAAACCACAGGAAGATAGCATCCTCCTTTGGGTCTTAGAAATGTCGAACACCAAGTTAACTTTTAAACTGTTTCTCTTTTGTTTCCAGTATACATGGTGGCACCCCAATGGCCCATTCCATTGGTTATTCATTTTTTTCAGCCATTGGAAAATCTATCTTAAATCCTTGTCATGTTCTCCACTGCTCAATGTACTTGCTAAGGTTTCCTTATCCTCCCCTCCCACTAGTACTCAGTTATAATCTTCTTAAATATCTGCATCATATATCACATCCACTGTGAAGTTCTTTCCATTTGATATTATCCTTTTATCATCCCAAACTAATCTATACCACCAACAGGAAATACATATTTTGGTATTTTTCATGCTCTAATAGTCCTATATAGACATGTCTACATACATACATGTAACATATTACATATAAGTCACCCACACACTCATACACATATAATACCTCAGGAATTTCATTGTTACAGGTAATAATAAACCAATGTAATAATGGCTAATCACAGAGGATATTTTATTTTTCTATCATGTAACTAGAAATTTGGATTTGAAAATTCTGAGCAGATGCACCAGCTCAAGATGTCAGTGCCAGGGTTCTTGAGTTTCTCTTGTCTTTCTTTTTTTCTTTTTTCTTTCTTTTTTCTTTTCTTTTTGACTGTCAGTACAGAAATGACTACTGGAGCAAGGTCAGCAATGGGAAAGTGAAAAATTTTAAATTATAAGATTTCCCCTTACATCTCTTTCTACTTAATATTTACTTAAATGAGTCTAGTCCAATCCAACACTGTTTCCTAGCAAATGAGATGTTTATACTATCCTTCACGTTCTACATGAATGCAATTGTTAGTCAATTCTCAGCTTTTAAGCTTGATGTCTACTTGACCAGCCAAATGCTGGCCTATCTTCTGATATCTAGGTGTCCTTCAGTACTGTTGTATTATGTATTATGATGTTACTTGTTCATACACAATCCAAAATGGATTTTAAACCTACCATGTGGCATCTGGGACAATGCACTAGGGAAAGGAAGATAAGGCTAAGCTGGTACATCGTAGGTACAACATCACCTTTTACACACTATAGGAGTTTTTCAAGTCTCATATATTTTAGTGTAGGAGAAACAGTGAAAACACCAATTAACTTGGATTATATATAGTCTGTTATTTTTGACATAAATGAACTTCTGGCACAATCTTGAGTTTTATATTTGAAAAATTAGAAATACCATTGGAAACAATCACCGTTTTCTGGATCTTTTCAATTATGTGTGAAATATCGCGTCTGGTTTTCTTTTCAGCCAGATTTAGCTTCCGCACTATAGTTAAACTAAAACCAGATTTTAAAAGATCATAATGAAAGAGATTTATATTAGAAATGATATCGGCTTACATGAATGCGACGTGTCAGTACTTCAATGACAAGCCCACACATGTTAGGACTGATACTATTTAAAGGACGTTATAACCCCTGAGCTCTTATTCTGAGTATACACACACACTTATACATACATATATAAACTATATATTAAATATTAAGATATGTACACATACATTTTATATATAATATATAGAATATATATTTATATGAACATATATATCAGTAAAAATAATATTTTATGTTCACATATACATGCAACAATTATTTAGAGCTTACTGTAATATGAATTGTACAAAGTATTAGAAAAACAAATCAAATGGGTAAGACATGGCTCCTTCATGGTTTAGACATGGTCTAACAGAGAAAATACATTTGAAGAAACAAATTACAATATACTATACAATAAAATGTAAAAAAAAGTGCATATAATGCAATAGTATAATGAAGACAAAAATTGACAATGTTTTGAGAAAGAAGGTATTTCACAGACTAAAGGAGTAACATTAAATTCTGAGAATAATTTAAATTATTCTGAGAATAATTTTGAAATTTGAATTGGTGTTTGCTGGGAAGAAAGCAAATCCGTGTTGCTGGGAACAAGCTGATGATTTAATTATTCTGTAGGCAAGTAATCATTAACTCTTATAATTTCCCCTCTTTTTTTAAATTTCTGTTTTAACTGCTCACACTTATTGTCTAGAAAATTTTGATTGTTTCCATTTACATTCATACAAAAGCATGGCGATAATTTAAAAAAACAAACACATGTATAAGTGAAACCGATCTTGTGTTCACATTAGTGGCAGAATAATTTCAGCTTTCACTGAATTAATAGGTTATTTTTAAATTGGTATATATTGGTATAAATAGGTCAAAAGCCATATCTGAAATATCATTTAGTTTAATCACAGTATATTTCCTTTCCTTTTAACCTAAGTGTATATATATATATATATATATATATATATATATATGGAGTTTGAGGGATGTGGGGGGCCTCTCAAGAAAAAACATGAGCTGAGCATGAGATGATGATATTTACTGGGCCCTGCTTTTGTCTGCAGGGGACAGTCCCTCACAGAGGGAGTCTGTGCAGAGACTATGGCATCTGGAGTTGTTGAGCCAGGGAACTCCCAGGGGGAAAGGGAGATCAAAGAGGGGCCTTACAACTCTAGGTGATGTCACTTAGCAGCACGGTGGGGAGTCTCTGGTCAGAGATCTCTGAGTGGCAGCAGGAGGTTGGGATCTTTAATGTTTATGGCCTGAGGTTTAGCTAATTTATTTCTGTCAGATCTTCAGTAAGGTTTCATTGGATAGGCAAAGCAGTCAAGGTCTAAGTGACTATAAATCTTCTTGTTTGGGGTGTATTTTAAATCATTTCATTTGTAAAAAAAAAAAATGAGTCTGGTACCAGTAGTTCTTTATACAAATAGATCTCAGCCCTCAGTGAAGAAATAAATGCCTAGGGGTTAAAAATATAGAGACCATCTTTGGTTCGTTTGTATAACAGTATGCAAAAATATATATTGACATGGCTGGAAAGGTCAACTAACATTGGTGACATAGCAGGGGCAAGTCAGCATGGTTCTACCTTTAGGGTGAATCTCATGGATTAGCCCATTTTGACAATGTATCTGACTAACCACAGCTTTGAAAGACCAATTAAGGTTATAAATTCTTAACGAAGATTATGATCTTAATTTGTTGATTTAGTGCTTCCTTATAAACATGCCAGAATATGTTTGTCATACCTTCATATTCAAGGAAAATACCTGAAATTAATAGCATAACCAAGAATTTATATTTTGTATCTATTATCATAACCTATAAATAGATACATATCATACAGGTTTTGTCCAAGTAGAGTTATGATTGTGAAGCTCATCTGCCAGATATGAAAAATTATGTGTTGTGATGACTAAAATTAAAGAGTGTAATCACACCTTTAAATTATCAGGGCCAAGTGAAAATGCTTTAATTCATGTATTGCATTTTTAAAAACATAAATGGAAATCTCTCCATCCCAATTCTTTAGCCATCTGAATATATCTAATCTGAGCATTTGCTTTTTGGCATTACTGTCAATGAAGGGTGTGTGTGCGTGCGTGCGTGCGTGTGTGTGTGTGTGTGTGTGTACCGGGTGTGGGGTGATTGACATCATCCAGAACAACAGTTCTTTAAGTGGGACAAGAAGAATGGAAAATGTGAAGAACTTCAGATTTTATATTACCCTGCGATTCTTTCTGTCCTTTTTAGTGAGTGAGGTTGTCCTTACAACCACTGAGCTACTATATTTCACTTCCTGTAATGACAAATAATTATATTTTTATCACATCATTCCATTTTCCCCAAACAAACTGAATCTAAGTCTGTGCTCCCATTGCCTTGAGAAAAATGCTTACAAAAAAAAAAAAAAAAAAAGGTTCGTTGTTGTGGCTTCTTCCCCAGTCACTCCTCAGGCTATCTGAATGTCCAGGGATTTTAGATTTCTGTACTGTTGAGTCTTACTATCTTTGACCTATACTGATTGCCAAGTCTTGTCCAAGACTGCTGCATCCCCTGAAAATAGGCTTGTAGAGCTGCTTTCTAGCCATAGTTGTGTAACTGGCCCTTTGCTGAGAATATGAATCAGCGGGTCCACATCCTGATACAGAATTGCAAGCATCTGTCTTCTCACCATCCTTGGTTCCAGACACTCCTGCCTCCTCATATCCCACATCAAAAGCCAACCATTGTCCGTGATCATGTACACCATACATTTAGCTCTTTAAAAAATCAAATCTTGTGTATGATTTGGAGATAAGGGAAGTCTCAGATCTGCTTGAACCGCTAAAAGCCCTAACTAGATGGAAGTCAGAGAAAAAAAAAATATATATATATATCTTTCTGATATTTCCAAAGTTAAAATAGAGATTAATATTCTAATAACATTTCCGGCTACATTCACATTGCTTGATTTACATCTACAAATCTGTCTTCTTGTCCTTGGAAAAGTAAAATAGTTTTCTTTCTCACAACCAGGAAGTGAGCATGTTTCTTTTTCTGTAAAATACATAAAGAATTTGGTTTCCATATTTTGCAAACAAATAGTGAACGATAATGTTAGGTACTTATGTTTATATTACATAAGGTTTTTGGAATTTCATTGTGGAAAATGATGTAAATATAGGTCAGTCATTGTCTTATTCAGTTGGCCTCATCTTTGTCCTAATTCTTTTCTTTTCTAATAAGCCAGAGTTTTGCAAAACTGACTGTAAGAATGGTTAAAGTAGATACTTTGTTCATGCAGTGGACTAGAGAGTGACCATATCAACTTTTATCAGGTAATTTGGAAAAGCTGTCAAGATGAAAAGATGAGAAGATTGCACGAAAACTTGAGTGGAATAAAGAAAAAAACAAACACATTAACTGTATCTACCTGTTTTGACTTGAAATTGTGGCTTTGTCCAGAGGCATGAGTTCCCATATTTACCTGACCTCAGAAAATGCTGCCACCGAAGTGTTTTGTCTCCTCTACATCTAGAAGATGCCATCCTACCAGGGTACATTTTTATCCTTAATTTTTCATGAAATTTTGCCAATCTTCCCTACTTTCATTTTTGATCTACTAAACAAATAAAATCTATGAAAGAGTCGTACAAAATTTATGCCAGGGCATGACTACAGATGAAAGACCCACTCTTTTTATTTTATTTTTTTTAATTATGAGCTACTTAACATCTTACCTAGATACCTAGATTATCTATTTGATATTATTTGCTTTTACTGTTATTTCAAAATGTTTATTTATTTTTGAGAGAGACAGAGACAGAGACAGAGACGGAGAGACAGACTGCAAGCAGGGGGGAGACAGAGAGAGAGGGAGACACAGAATCCCAAGCAGGCTCCAGGCTCTGAGCTGTCAGCACAGAGCCCCATGTGGAGCTGGAACTCATGAACCACGAGATCATGACCTGAGCCAAAGTCAGATGCTTACCCTACTGAGCCACCCAGGCGCCTCCGCTTTTACTGTTAAAGTTTATACGAGGTGCTATCTATACTTTAATTTTATTGCTTTGGAAAATAGAACATTATGCTTACATTGATTTTAAATATTTTTAAAACATAAGCAGTTATAAAGATGATATTGTGTAAATGAAGAACATATGGTCCCTGGAGTCAAACAGCATGAGTTTGAATTTTAAATTTGTCACTTGCTAAGCTGTTTAACTTGGGCAAATTGTTTCATTTCTTTGGACTTCTCGATCCTAAGTGAGCATAGTTTCTCTCTCTTCTGCTTGTTGAGAATATATGGTGAAATAATACTTTCAGTAATACATTTTATATTGTTACTCTTGCTTAATGTTTAATGAGAGCATGAAAAGATATTTAAAGTTGTTAATATTTGCATCAGCTTGAGTTTTATGTCCCTTTGTGTTCCGATCAAAAACAAGTGTATTTATATATCAGAAATATTAAGTAAAATTATTCTGAGCTAATGCACATGTATAAAAGGTGGCAAGCTGAGTACAAAAGGTAAGTAGTGTAGACGGATCAGGCCAGGGGTGAGCTGCTGTTTATTTCAAAAATATTGCTAATTGCACTGACTACCGACAAAGACAGATCTGTCACAGACTTACAGAAAGATTACTAAAGGCAAAAATTAGTTGACTGACCTGCTTCTTGCATAACCTGCAAAACCAATTCCAGATTCAGTTCTATTTTTTTTAAAATACAAAAGTAATTATAAGACACCTGTGTATATTATCTAAATTTAATATGGAACTACAGAGTTAAGGAAAATGTTATTGCAACAGAAAATTCTACCAGTAGATTTGTCATTTGTATTCAGCATACCACCATAAAAAGTAACAATAATATCCTGAAAGCAGAAAACAACCACTAATATCAAAACATGAATGGGGCGCCTGGGTGGCTCAGTCGGTTGAGCGTCCAACTTCAGCTCAGGTCATGATCTCGTGGTTTGTGAGTTCGAACCCTGCGTCGGGCTCTGTGCTGACAGCTCGGAGCCTGGAGCCTGCTTCAGATTCTGTGTCTTTCTCTCTCTCTCCCTCCCCCTCCCCCACTCACACTCTGTCTCTCTCTCCTTCAAAAATAAACATTAAAAAAATAAAAAATGAAAATAATATGATAGAATTCATTGAAGTTCATTGTGTTTTATAGCTCCCTCTTAATTAATGGTCATATATATATGATTATGTGTGCATACATAAACATATTTTCATGTTATTTAAGAAATTCATTCAAAATTATATTGCATGTGACTCTGTTTACTATAGTCTCATTATATGCCATTTTTCCTCATAGTGAACCCTATTTTTTGATGTATAATTTAATTATATTGAAATCTAGGACTGAATTATATAGTTTGAAGAGTCTTAGTAAATACATACACTTGTTCAACTCATATACTTATCAAGTCACAGAATATTTTTGAATATTCTAGGACTTCATGGAAACCATGTAGTATGCCTTCTCCCGACAGCCTTCTTTTACTCAGTGTAATTTTTTTTGAAACTCGTCCATGTTATTTTGTGTATAAGTACTATGTTCCATTTTGTACCACATTTTGTTTACCTATTTTCCAGCTAGCTATTTGACCTATTTCCGTTTCCAGCTATTATTCATAGCATTGTTATGAATAATCTTTATATTTCATAGTGGTTTCAATTTCCATGTACCCATAATAAATTTAGCTAACATCCATCACCTCTCATAATTACATATTTTCCTTGTGAAGAGAACTTTTAAGATCAGATCTTTTAGCAACTTGCCAATACGTAATACAGTATTGCTAACCATAGTCATCATGTTGCCATTATATGCTTACTATTTATTTTATAACTGGAAATTTGTACCTTTTCCCCACCTTTGCCCAATTCTCCCCCCCCCCCCACCTATTGCAACCAAAAATCTAATCTCTGTTTCTAGGATCCGTTTCTTTTAAATTCCACATGTCTAAAAGACACGTTTCTTTTAAACTCCACATGTCTATAGTTTGTCTTTCTCTGTCTGACATATTTCACTTATTAGCTTAATGCCCTTAAAGTACAACCATGTTATCACAAATAACAGTGTTTCCTTCTTTTTTATGGCTGAATAATATTTCCCTGTGTTTGTGTAATACATTTTTTTTTTTAATCTATTCATCCATCAATGGTCATTTAGGTTGTCACTGTATCTTGGCGATTGTAAATAATGTTGCAGTGAACAAAGGAGTGCAGATATCTCTTTGAGAGAGCGATTTCATTTCCTTTAGATATATACTCAGAAGAGGAATTGTTTCATTATATAGTACTGCCATCTTTAATTTTTCAGGGAATTTCCATACTGTTTTCCAAGGTGGTTATATCAATTTACATTCTCACCAATATTCCCTTTTCTCCATATTTTATCCAGTATTTATCTCTCACCTTTGATGACAATCATTATAATAGGTGTGAGATGATATCTCATAGTGATTCTGATTTGCATTTCCCTAATGATTGAGGACATGTTCATCTACCTGTTGGCCCTTTGAACATCTTTGGGAAAACATCTATTCAGGTTCTTTGCCCATTTTTTTAAAATTTGGTTGTTTGTTTGATATTGTGTTATATGAGTAAGGTATGCTTTGTTTCCATTTAGGTTTGTCTCAAGATATATATATATATATATATATATATATATATATATATATATATATTTTATTTCCCTTTAAGTTTTTCATTGATCCATTGGTTGGTTAGGATTATGTTTCTTAATTTCCAAATATGCATCAATTTTCAGTTTTCCTTCTGAATTCATTGTCAGTTCACAGATGTCCATTTCTTTAGAGTCAGTTATTGGAATTTCATGAGTTGCCTTTTGTGGTGTCATGTTTATCCGATTTTTTGTGATCCTTCATTCCTTACGTTGGGGTCTGTGAATTAAATGATCTCCTCTTCCAGACTTCACAGGTTTGTTTTGGCAGAGATAGCCCTTCACAATTCAGCTCAGCTTGGGGTTGTGAACAGGTCAGATGGCAACATCTTTGTGTTGGTGAGGCTTGTATCAGAGTCTATTTTTGGGCAAGAGCACTGTCTGAGCTCTGAGGTTTGTGGTGTGTATGTGGGTGGTGCCACTGGCTGAGACCAGTTGGATAGAACTTCTGGCTAGCTTCCCTGCAGACGTGTAGACACAGAATGGGCTCCATAGGTGCCTGGAATTTCTGGTCAGGCTTCCCAGTCAGGCAAGACTGCTGTTATACTCAGCAGTAGGCAGAGCTATGAGTTAATTTTACTTTCCGGACAGGGCAATAGAACAGGCCATTAAGCCAGCATGGTTAGTTGTTTGAGGATCCAAATCAGTTAGAACTGGGCACCAAACTCCCTATTCAGCTTGGCTCTGTACCTGGGCAGAGCCGTTGGCTGGGCTCTCACTCAAGTGCTGCCGGTTTATGCAGCTTCCCTGGTGGTCCAGCCAGGTTGCTAGGTTGTGCAGTCCAGGGACTACAATCAGCAGTATGTGGGTCTATGAATTAGCTTCCTTGTCCAAGTAAGGTGGCAGAACAGATTTCTAGGCTGGCAAGGCTCATTGTTTGAGGTCCTGGATCAGGTAGTTCAGGCATCTAGTGTCCTGGACAACCGGGGCCGCCATCCTGGTTCTGCAGCCACTGGCTATTTAGGCACTGTTGTGAGAAGGAATTCAGTCTGCCAATATCCTACTACTGGTTGATATAAGCTCCACCCCCTTTCTTCTTCAAAATCTGTTATCTAGTGGTCAAGCCTCGCAGATTCTCTGCTCAGTCCTCAGGAAGTGAGATCTGAATAAGCTTCCTGGAAAGTGACCCTCAATACTGAGAGGCCTAGATGTCAACCATAGACTCTCTTGATCCCACTGGAGCAACTGTAGGTCCAAGTGAGATCTCTTGGTGTGGTTTTCTGTCAAGCTGGTGAGGTTTTCTTTCAACCGGGTCAAAGGTTAGGCACTCCACTTACTCTTGTAATGGTGTACTTCTCAGTATCTGTGATTGAGGGGGCTGATTCAGCCTCACTGTCATATACCAGAATTTCTACAATGATACCTCATGTATGGAGAGTTGCTAGCTGGTCTTCTCATGAGGAGGACTAAAGTCAGGGACAACCTTTGTCACCTCTTAATGATGTCATTCTCCCTGAAGTTTTCATTTTAATGAAGTTCCACTGTTGGATTATTCCTTGGATCATGATTTGGTGTTGTATCAAAAAATTCATTGCCATAAACTTGCTTATCTAAGCTTTCCTCTATGTTATCTTCTAGAAGTTTTAGAGTTTGGTATTTACATTTAGGTCTTCGATCGATTTTTAGTTAATTTTTCTGAAGGGTCTGTGTCTTCTTTCTTTCTTTCTTTCTTTCTTTCTTTCTTTCTTTCTTTCTAATGGGTGTGCCATTGTTTCAGCATCATTTATTGAAAAGATTATCTTTGCTCCATTGTATTGCCTTTGTTTCTTTACCAAAGATCAGGTGACTGTGTTTGTATGGCTCTATTTCTGAGCTCCCTACTCTAGTCCACCTTTATATTTGTCTATTATTGTACCAACCATGCCATGTTGATTACAGTAGCTTTAGAGTAAGTAATGAAGTTAGGTAGAATCAGCCCTCCCAATCTATTTTTCTCCTTCAATGTTGTGTTTACTCTTCTAGGCCTTTTGTCTCTCCATATAAACTAAAAGCAGTTTTTGGATATCCAGCAATAACTTGCAGGGATTTTGACTGGGGTTGCATTCAATTTATAGATTGATTTGGGAAGAAATGACATCTTGGCCACATTAAGTCTTCTTATCAATGAATATGGAATACCTCCCCATTTATTTACTTCTTCTTTGATTTCTCTCATCAGAGAATTTTAGTTTTGCATATAGATCTTGTGCACATTTGTTTGATTTAAGTAATTCTTTGAGTCCTAATGTAAATGTTTTGTGTTTTTAATTTTTAAAATTTTGCTTGTTAATTGCTCACATATTAATTGCTTTACTTTGGTTCCATTTGTTCTTTACCATTTATACTTATCATAGTCTACCTTCATATATTATATGCCATTTAATCTATAGTGGAAGGCTTTTTCCTCTCACCCATTGTTTATGTTATTGATGTCACTTGCTTTTATTTTTGTACGCCAAACAAACCTAACACATTGTTAGAATTTTGCTTTAGATAACAGAAACAATGAGATTTATATTTAGTCTTTTCTCACAGTTTCTTAAATTGTTTATTTATACAGATACAAATTTTCATCTGGTGTCGTATTGTTCTTCCTGAAGAACTTTCTTTACCATTTCTTGTAGTGCATATCTGGTGGCAGTAGATCCTATCAGCTTTAATTACTTAGGTAATGTCTTTACTTTTTTTTAACTAAATTTTTGTAATGTGTATTTATTTTTGAGACACAGAGAGACAGAGCATGAGCATGAGAGAGGCAGAGCAGAGCATGAGAGAGGGAGACACAGAATCTGAAGCAGGCTCCAGGCTCTGAGCTGTCAGCACAGAGCCTGAATGTAGGGCTCGAACTCGTTGACTGCGAGATCATGACCTGAGCCGATGTCAGACACTCAACTGACTGAGCTACCCAGGTGTTCTTATTTTACTCTTATTTTTGAAAAAAAAAAATTCACCGGGCATAGAATGTTGGGGTTAAACTTCTTTTTCTTTTCCATAGAAAGAAATGGCTGCACTATCTTCTGTCTTGTACATGTTCTAAAAAGAAACATGCTGTCATTCTGATTTTTGTCCTCCATTATAAAATGTTCCCTTTTTCTCTCTTTGAATGTCTTCAAAACTGTCTCTTTTCATCTCTATGAATATGTCCCTAGATGTTCTTATATTTGATTGGTCTTTTATTTTTTTACCTAGTTTTTATCCTCCTTGGGTTTGCTGAGATTCTTGGTAATGTCTGTTGAATTTCATTAATTTTTGAAAATCTCTGATCATTATCTTTTTAAATATTTCTTTACTGTTTTATCTCTTTCTCAATCAGAGACTTACAATTACATATATGTTATACCATTTGATATTTATTTATATCTTATATAAGTGTACATTTTTCAGTCTTTTGTCTCTTTATGTTTCTGTTTGAATAATTTTTATTTATCTAGCTTCAAATTCATTGATTATTTCCTCAGCTCTATCCAACCTGCTGATTCTTTCTTTAAGTTTATTTATTTATTTTGAGAGAGAAAGTGAGAGGCAGAGAGAGAGAGGGGAAGAGAGAGAATCCCAAGCAGGCTCCCCACTGTCAGCTCAAATCTCATGAACCATGAAATCGTGACCTGAGTCGAAATCAAGAATTGGATGCATAACCAACTGAGCTGTCCAGGCGCCTTGTGATTTTTTTTTTTTTTTTGGAAAGGATTCTTATTTCTGATATTAGTTTTCCTTTATTTTTTTTATTTCTATTTATTTCTTTTTTCATATCTGAGTGAGAGGGAAAGGTATTGAGTACCTCGCTGAATCATAACTAAATAGAGGCTGACGTTATAAACAACATAAACCAGAAGCTTTCTGAGAATTCAATTAGTACAAACTAATGGAAGATCTTATCAAATAATTATTTTCAGAATGAAACAGTTTCTACCTTTTTGTCTTGAATTGTTCTGAATTGTATTCAAGTTCCAGGGAACTCGATTTGGGTTGGCCTGTTTTGGGCCATGTTCCCATCCTTGCTAGTCCCAGGACCTTACCACACATTTACAGAATGTCAGACCAAGTACAAAATGGAGAATGGTGATTTTCCAAAGGAAAATATAGGTACTTTTACTTACTGAAATAATTTTCCTGTTAACTTCTTTTCTCTTACTTCCTGCAGGTAAAATCTTATTTACTTTTTATCACCTATTTTGGCTGCTACCTTTTCTAGGATATCTTCCCAGACTCACACCGTCAAAGTCACTAATTTCTTTCCACTTGTTCTCCAAAAAGGCCTTGGCACAACAGGATAGAAAGCATCACACTGTGTTATGATTACTTATTTTCCAAATGTCTTTCTTGCTAGATTTTGAGATGCTAGCATCATGCCTTCTCCCCCGTACATGGTTTGCTTTCAATAAGTATGTGTCATTTGAATAAATAAATGAATGAATCCATGAGAGGGAAGAAAAGAATTTCTATTGGACTGAGGTAAATACAGAGCAGTGCATCTCAGATAATAAAGCCCCACCACATGGTGCGAGTGTGCACGAAAGCACACATGAATAAAGACACATACCTCATCCAGATTCCTGTGGACATTTTATTTATTGTCCAGAAAATTTAAAAACATAAGCAACGTGCAATTTCTATTTGATAGTAAAACACAAGGCTTACTCTTGCAGGGTTTTAATTTACACAGTTATTCTTGGATCATAACTATCCATTATTCCTTCTAGATGAAAATAACTGGTCTTGATTTGGGAAAATAACTCATAATAAAGAAATTAATTTTAGTTTCAGTGTAGCTTTCAAGCATTATAGAATGAGACTGTCCTAACCTTTCAACAAAATAAGGCAATCAGACAGCTTTGCATTTCAAAGGGACTGGCACAGCTGGTGAATTGACCAACATATATGTGGGTTCAAAGTAGATTAAAAAAATCTGTCATGTTGCTCACCTGTGTGAAAATTCCTTATTTCCATAGTAAATAAACTTTTATTATATATTTTTTTAAATTTTATTTTAGGGAGAGAGTGTGTGTGCAAGCAAGGGAGGGGGCAGAGAGGGGGGAGAGAGAGAGAGAGAGAGAGAGAGAGAGAGAGAGAGAGAGATTGAGAATTTTAAGCAGGTTCCATGCTCAGAATGGAGCCCAGTGCAGGGGCTCATTCCCATCACCCTGGGATCATGACTTGAACTGAAATCAAGAGTCAGATGCTCAACTGACTGAGCCACCCAGTTGTTCTGGGGGGGACAACTTTTATTTGAAAATGAACTGTGAAATTTGAAAATGAACTGTGAAATTTGAAAATGAATGTCTTAATGTCCTTCAGTTTCTAAATGGATGGAGCGCTCTAAAGATAAAATTAGCATTTCAAAAGCAGACAAAGCAAGGATGAGAGCCTCTGAGGACTACAACCCAAGCACGCAGTCCAGTGCAAGGAAAGCAACACCTATTTAATTTAGACTTTCTTTTCAGTGTCCCCTGACACTTTCTTCATCTCTGATGTATATCTTGTGCTATTTCTTCTGGGTCTCCCTCTGTGTCTTTCCTCCTGGCTTGTCTCAGGGTCACTCTGTGTCTTTCTGTTTGATGCGCCCCCACACACAGACGTATTTATGAGACAGAGGTTGAAGGAGAGAGGGAGAGCTCTTTTAGACCTAGGGCATGTGTAGACAAAGCCACAGAATCAATTCATGATTTCTTTTTTTTCTTTCTAAAGAGCTCGAATTTCAGTGTATACATGTCCCACGTCTTTTCTTAGATTCTGTGACTTAAACGCTCTATTTTTCTTGATTTAGAAAAACATTAAAATGAATGAAAGAAGAGGGAGAAAGAAATCAGCATGGTCTTTTGCATAAAACCAATAGCATTTTATCAACCCAAATATGATACACAAAAAAATAAATAAACAAAACTAAATGTATTTTTTATTCTTTTTAATTGTCAAATTAATTGCCATCAGTAAGCAGTTACTGATAGCCCTGGATATACAGAGTGCTATGCTGGGTGCTTGGATCAGGTAATTGAAAAAAAAAAAAAAAAAAAAAAAAAAAACACGTGTGACTTTCATCACAGAGATAGGCTTAAATTTTGATTGTATAAAATTAGGGGGAAAATGACAAGAAGGCTTAGTAGTACAAGGTATTATTCTACTGCCCCCTTTAATCTACTTCAAGTAATACTTAAATTACATTCGGTAATTCTTTTTACTTATGTGGCTCCAGTCTCCTCTTGGGAGACATGTTTAGTCCTTTTTCTAACAGAACTATCTGGATTCTCTCTTTAGGCAGGAATGGACCTAAAGTTCATGTACTAATTGGGCACTGAGTGCAAAAATTGTATTGCCCTCTTGTCATGGCAGAAATGACTGGCCATAGTGAGGCCCAAATGTAATCTTGTTGCCTCACTGGAGTAAAACAGGGACAATGAGCAGGTTTCTCTGTTTCCAACAAGTGAAAAAAAAAAAAAAAAACAACAAACAAACAGCCAAGGGGTGAAATATTTGGAAAAAGATTTTTTTTTGTAAGCATTACTTGTTTCAGTTGTGGCAATAATGTGAAATATATCTTTTTTCCAGAAAGTTGCAGCCAACTTGTAGTTTCATTCAATTCAGAACAATAGTTTAAAAATCATAATTTGTTATTTACACTTTCTAAGAATAATATGAGGAGGAATAATGAAATTACAGTTAGCAGTAACTGCGATTTAGGCTTGTAAAGGGGATTTTGAGCAAGTGTCTCTAAACACAAAAATATATATTCCAGGAGAGGTGGAGAATAATACTTACTCTCAGCAAGCATACTATTTTGTAGGGAAAAAAAGTATGTAATCAAATATGCCAAAGACTAATGTGTGAGGCACATTGGGAATTATGCATATAAACCACCATAAAAGTTAAGAGAAACAACAGATGGTTACTTATTGTTATAAGCAGGAGGGACTTCAGAAGCTGGTTGATTTTAGTAACTTCTTGAAAGACAGATCTACTTACAGTTAATAAAATAGAGTGAGCAAAAGCATGCATAAAGGAAAGCACAAAGACTGGAAAAGGGCAACTATTTCAATAAATCTCATGTATAGTTTTTACTTGGGATATAATGGGACAGGCTTAGCAAAAAAGAGCCAGAACATAGGTGTCTTAAATGTCTAATATATATTTTATTTGACTGTCTTCTCAAAGTGAAATCTCTAAAGTTTCAATGGCAAAAATTGTTGAGGTAAGAATACTGTAAAAAGTCTACTCTGATGGTTACCTGGGAGATTAAATGAGATAATATTAAATGGGATAATGTAATATTCTCATAGGGATAGAAACAAGCCTTCTTTCTTTTATGTTCATACACTACTTCATTGTAAACTGATTTACTATTTATTCAAGACCCAGTTTATTGTATTGCAATTGTTTGCATATTCGTATCAGAATAAATTGGCAATTTCTAGTGTTCAGAAATTCTGTGTTTCACTTCTATATTTTTAGCCCATAGTAGATAGTAAATACACACCCAATAAAGAAAACAATCTGTTAGAAAGGACAGCAGAAAGTCAAAAAGTAAATGTAGAGGTTTTGAGTCTTTTCTATGGTTCATCACTCAGATGAGTGATGGACTAGGATAAGGAGGACCAAGCTTGGGTAGAAAAAGAATAAGACTAGTTTTAAACACAATAGACAGAAAATATTAATGGAATATGTACATCAGAAATGTCAAAAAGGTGGGGGCCTGGGTGGCTCAGTAGGTAAAGCATACAACTCTTGATTTTGGCTCAGGTCATGATCTCACAGTTCCTGAGATCGAGCCTCGTGTTGGGCTCTGTGCTGACAGTGCAGAGCCTGCTTGGGATTCTTTCTCCTTCTCTGTCTGCCCCTCCCCTGCTTGTGCTTTCTCTCCCGCTTTCAAAATACATAAATAAAATTTAAAAAAAATAAAGAAAGAATGCCAAGACGGCAATGTGGAATGACTAACAGTTACACTACATTCTCTGTGAAAAGGAAATGAATTGATTCTTTAAGAATTAGCCCAAAACTACAAGAAAAATTTGGGGGTTGATAAGAAGATTAGCAAGTGGCAATGCTAACTACTCTAATGCTTTTCTGTAAAAAAATTGGAAAGTTGGGGTTTTTAATTCTGTAATAACATTTTAAATATATGGCTTATTTTCAAAGAATAATGTAAAAATTATCAAGCCAGAAATAATTTCCTACATAATGAATAAAGAAAGCAGTTGTGTAGAAAAAAAATCGAACCATAGAAAGGATAGAATCATTGAGACTCAGAAATAATGAAATTAAGATGTAGAGAACGTAAATATTCTGCCAAAAATTGCAATTACACAATCAGTAGCCAAAGTGGTACTTTTAAATGTAGATTCTCAATTTGTTTCCCATTTTCCCCCTCTTCGGCAAGGGCATTTTAATCATTTCCAATCCTTTAATCTTTTAGTGGTTATATCCATATGTTACAAGATCAGTTGTTAGTAGGAAATTGATGCAAAACTGAGTTATTATCCGTGCTTTGTTTGGTAGTTGTTTTCTATTGCTGCAAATGGTTCAGATTTTTTTCTTTGACCTTGAAGTTTAAAAAATTCATACCTGTACTATGTCCTGGGATGGACCTTTTTTTTAATCTTTCAGATTTTGCCAGCCATCCACACATCTTCTCAACTGCTCCAACTACCGTGTTCACTACACACACACACACACACACACACACACACACACACACGATTGCATACTAGTCTGTTAAATCAGGAAATATTTACTGAAAAATTAACATAAGCTTAATATGATGGGCTAGAGCATTGGATATATCAGACAAAGTGATTGCTATTATAGAACTTGCATTCTCATGGAAATGGGAATGACAGGATAAAAAACCAAAAAAAGAAAAAAAGTGACACAGAACATATTAAAGTGTGTTGAGTTTTATGGAACGATGTAAACCAAGGAAAGGAAGCGTGAAATACAGAATCTGGGATAGCTTGTTCAGTGAAGAACTCACTAAGAAATTGATAATGGCAGTGAAGGAGACAGAACTGTTGGCTCGGGGAGAAGAGAAAGTGAGAGATTCTGTGTGGTAGGAGAATTTTACTGTATTTGCAAACCAGGACCTTGTGGTTGATACTGAAACAATTTTGGGGGGGCTCCAAGGTAGAAGACTCTGTAGCAGAAGGAATCAGAGACTTTATTTTGAAGGGGGCTGGAGGCCAGAGGAAGGATATATTGCCTTTTACTTTAAGGGAAAGGAGGAAGCGGAGAAAGGTTCTGAGAAATGTTACGATGTCGTAAACATTTGACAGGATTATTCAGATTGCTGTGTTGTCAATGGGCCGACTCCAGGGAGCAAGGGTGGTGGAAATCTTGAAGATCGGCTTGGAGAAGATTGCAATCCCTTAAGCAAGAGAAGATGGTAGTTTGGGTAGTGGTGGCGGTAAGAAAAATGAAAAGAAAAGGTGGAATTTGGGATATGATTAAAATTAGGGACAATAGGATTTGATGAGATACTGAATGTATGGTGTCAAATAAAGACGAGAATCAAAGACACAGGTGTTTGGCCTCACAACTGGAAGGGCAAATAGAACTGCTTTGACTAGAGATGAAACTTCCCAAGTTCCATTAATAAAAACTTTCCATTCACTGTCCTACTAAGAGAAATTTGTTACTGTCTCCTGCTTTCTTCCTTCTAATGGTCTCCGTTCTCTTCTTGTTTGTTATTTTGAGCCTATAATATTTTCACACTCATCTTATCGTAGTCTCAGAAAGAGAGGAACGAGAGCATGAACTCAGTTTACATTTTTACCAGAAGATCCAAAATTTGTTTTCCGGAATTGAGAAATTGATACAAAGATGTTAACCTGTCTTTTTTTATATATAAAAATAAAAGATATCGTCAATTTATTTACTTTTTGTAAGTTTAATGTTAAAAGCAATACCATATGCATTACACTAGGAGATAGTAACACATAGCATAAAATAGTGCAGTTTTTCGTGTAGAGCATACCTAGATTGAAATTTCATTTCTTCTGGAATAATTGTCGACCCCTGGCCAAGCATGGCATATTTTGACAAGATAAGTTTGTTATATAAATGTGAAGTGGGAAAGTTAACTTTTTCTATGTCCTAGATTTCTTGAAAATTGGATTAAAAATTACATGTCCAGTACGTAATACAGGATTTAACCCAGAAGGGGGACTGAACGAGTTTGAAATAATGGCGTTATTTCACCATAATTCAGAACTCATGAATTTCAGGTCAGCAGTTCTAAACTAAAATATTGCTCTTCTCAGTCATTTTTCCAGCCAATAGAAGACAAGGCAATTATACTATTCCTTCATTTTGTTTTAAGTTAATATATAATGGGATGGCGACAAATACGGGGATTCGTAGTTTGAAAGTATTCATCTCACAATGACCGTTTGCAACTTTCGGACTGAAAATTGGGTGAATGTTTCACCAGTCAGTCATCACAATCACTGCCTAAGCATTATCTAAATGATGTCAGAAATGGTGCCCAAAAAAGTAAAAATATTCAGTAAATACCACTCTGGGACAAGTCACTGGTAATATATAAATTAATATGAGAATTGCTCGTTAAAACCCTGCATCTTGATGCATATAGCTCTCTCCTGATTAGGAATTTACCTCAAAGATTCTTCAAAGATTCTCGCTACATATGTGGAATAAAATAACCCCTGCTATGTTTAAGCACTGTATTTAGGCTGTGTTGAATATTTGGTGTGTTCCAGGTTATGGTTCTAGGCACATATACATATTCAAAGTACGTCACGATTGGTTCAGCTTTGACCTCAACAAATGAGAAAAGGAGTTGTCTGTATACAACCTGGGTGCATACAAGTGTAGACAGACTGAATAGCAACACTCATATGAGCTCTAATTTGATCATCACACATGGAAGATATAACCAGCTTTTCCCCATTTTACTAATGAAAAAAACAGAAAACAAGTGACTTATTCAGCAGCAGAGGATTAGGAAATACGAGAACGGAAATTTGAGCCTAAGTCTATCCAACAACAAATCAGACAGTGTTTTATTTTTGGTCATTTAATCACTGTATCTTTGTAAATGGCTTATCTTAAAAATATATTAAAACTTTTTTATCCAATGAAGACTGTAAAATGTTTACATTAAAAAAATGTTCCTGTTGTAAAATAGAAATAAAAGTGTAGTATCTATGGAAATTTTATCTATTGGATCTGAGATTCTGGGTGTTTCCTGAGCTAACAAGTTTTAGTAAGCCTCAGTGCATTCTATTTGCCTGACAGCCTTCATCTCATTTCCAAAGGTATGTAATAACTTAGTTAATAAAGAATTATGAATAAATCAATAAGGACTTGTGGTGCTTTAAATAATTCTATAGAGAAACAAAGTATTTTCCAAAATCAAGACTATGAATGCAAATATTACACAAAAGTAATGAAGGGTTTGACTTTCAGGGACAATTACAAGTAGAGAAGGTGAATTAAGTTTACTTACGGTTGAAAAATATAAATGCATGATACAAAACTTTGAAGACACATCATTTTTGGCAAAACATCACCACTATACTCCAAAATTCCATCACAAAGCACCTAGTTTTTATTGCAAAGTCTAAGAACATATACCAGAGAAGTGTATACAATCCAAAATTCTATATAAGCAGATGAAATTAAGGTTCACAGAAGCCATGTTTTTCATATACATAGACCCCAGGAGCACATTTTTGTAGGTAGCTCTTCTTGGACAGTATAACATTCTGGCTGTAGGTACTGTTTACTATGAAACATTTGACACTGTTCTTAGAGGTTTCTTGAGTACCCAATGGTCCCAGTTGGTGTGTAGGATATATACACCGTTTAAACAGTTCTCTTGATTTCTGTCAATTTCTTACAAACTGGAAAGCCCAGCAGGAATTAAAATGGCACTGTCAGCTATGGATTGGTCTGCATTACATTTTACATTTTAGCATTTTCACTCTTTCAATAAAGTATATCAATGAAAGGGAGGGGAGTCCTGTCAGGCCACAAATATAGAGCAAAAGAAAAATGACAAAAGTTTTTCTCTTTGTACAAATATGGTCTGATGTGAAGCTTAGTTAAAGTCATCCAGACTCTTGTATAAAGTTGAGAGAGCAAATTTATTGTGTTGTTTCAAAAATCTCTTTACCATCCAGTTGTATTTGAGGAATGAATGATGTAAACATAAAATTTCCTAATACATCTAATAAGATCTTATGACAGAGACTTGCCATCCATAGAAGAACCTAAAAGTTTCCCGTCACTCTCTCATTTCTAGGAACTGTTCTCTTCACTCATATGTTTTGGGCAGGTCCATGGAATCATTTCCTTAAAATATTAATATTCATGCACAGCTACTCTTGGGTGATGAGGTGGGGGTGATTATGACCTAAGAAATGCTAATCAGTTCCTATCTTGGGCATTTAAAATTGAGAATAAAAATAGTAGATCATTCTCTCTTGGGTAGTGGCCAGTCATATTAAAACTCAGGAAGTGTGTATTAAACAAATTCCATGTGTAGTTTGAGACAGGAAGTAACAGAAATTCTCATGTAGAAAGAGACAAAGATAAAGCAAGCTTGCAGAAAGGAGCAGAAGGGCAGAGAAAATTCATTGGCTCCTTATGCCCAGTGCAAATCCATTTTTCAGATCTATTTGTTTTCTGAAATATGCCTCCTTTGCTCCTGCAACAATTTTTTTTCTGTTATTCCTAAGCTAATGCAAGGTGTTGATGGAATCAAAAGTATTCTCACCAATATTCTCTTCTAATGGGAATAAAGTGATTCTAGTCATGCTCCTTCTGACAGAAAGCATACATTAAACAAATACCTTATGATAATGGAAAATACTGATGGAATAAGCAGCATATTCAGTTTTATGTCAGATAACCAGGGTAGTAGAGTGGAAATATATGGGTTTTAGAGTCAAAAACAGACTCTGACTCTTACCAGCTATCTGGTCTTGAGTTCATTATTTGGATTTTCTTCATCTCAGTGTTCTCATGGGCCAGATTTATGGATGTATACTTATGCAGGTTCTCATGTGCAGAAGGGCCTTCATGTTTAATGTTCTGCTTTCATTGTGTTGGAAGTCTTAATAATTTTTTCTTCTGACTTGTATTTTGTAAGTGATGTTCCATAACACAATGGACCTTTCACTAAGAGCTTAGAGCCACGCGTGACCCTGCTTCCTACCATCTCCAACATTCCTAGGGCAAGTTCTTGTCTATTCCCAAATTTACTGCACCCTGGCTCCCACTCAGAATCCTTCTCTCTACACCTGCTTTGCAACTGTAGCTGCTGTCTGCCCAGAGCTGCAACTGGGTTGCATCAATATAATGGGGGAGTCCTGTATTCCACCAATCTGCCTGTATTCCACCATCACTGTCTGCCCTTGTTGGAAGTCTAGGAATAGGGGATCATGTCAGATGCATGCTTCGTGGGCTCACAGGGCGGGGCAAGGCAGCCACCCCTACCTTGGGATGATAACATCACAGAACAGCATAGCTGACAAATTACTCTGTGGGAGCTTGTCTCCCATTCCTGACCCAGGTCCTACATGTGTGTCAGTATGGGGGCTGAGATCCTTGAGGATCATCCATCCACAGTGCACTGGGCCAATGGGCATGGGAAAAAAATATTGACTTTCTTGGTATTTTCTTTTGACTCTGTGTCCAGCACATTATGTTGCTAGCCCTGGTCCTGAGTGAAATAAAGGCTCTCATCCTGATTCCAACCAAAAAGCTTTTTCTAGGCTTTTCTGATAAAGAAGTTGGTAAGGTTTCTGTGAATCAATTTGCAGGCGGGTATTTTGGGGGAAATAAAAGCATTAGGGTGAGTAGAATGAGCAGTATATTGAAGACAAAAAGACATGATGCTTCTCTCCTCTCAGGCACCCTCTATATTTTCCTCACTGGTGTTCCACTAGGACACCAGCACTGATGTGCTTACAGGACAGTAGACAGTCATCCTCCGCAAGCAGCAGCCTCCTTTAATTTAGCTCTTTATGCTGCACAAACATTTTTATTAAATAAAAGATTATGAAACACCCTAAAGTTATAGGAAATAGATACTGAAGCATTATGGAAGAGTTAAGATGAATTAAAATTTCAATGTGAAGCACACCGGAAAGAAACTACGTTATCTAGGAAGTGTTTGATATATGGGAGTTGCTGTTATATGGAATTTTTGATGAAGTGGCAACTGAAAACCAACTGTATGTTATTATAGTTCTATCCAAGTAAACGTATTGAAGTCCTATCATAAACTGGTTAGGTCGTGATTCTCTACAGTAAAGGGAGACATGGGTAATTGGATATAGTTGCAAATCATAGACGTTTAAAGACTTCATTTTGGAAAACAGTTTCAAGCCCTTTCTTACCAGTTCAGCTAACACAAGAAGCCACATTGATTGATTTAATTTTTACCTCTTCGACCTGTCCCCGCTCACTTGCTGGTAAAGGTGCTAACAAGCAATGAAAAGCCAAAGGCATCAGAAAGGAACTGAAAGAAGTAGAACAGAGGGGTTGACTTCTTACGGACTGGCAACCCACGAATTCTATAAACTCAAGCTGTAGCTATGCCCACTGACACACTCTTAGATGTTGAGTACACATAAAATTCTTGTCAATTTTTAAATCAGAGCCTTTCGATTTGATATTGCTCGATTGCTTGAATAGAAACAGATGAACCAATGTTTGAATAATTTCCATTATTAATACGAAGGAAGATTTAGATATGACTTACAGAGTTTATGAGTCATTTCTTTAAAATATTTTCAGACTTGCCTAATAGTGCACCCACATCTCATAATTATACAGTCGTCTCTCATAACTCTACACGTAAGCCCTATTATTAATGGCACAACAAATGACGTGAATTCAATACGTTTGGAGTTGAGGAGTTGAAAAATGTAGAGATAGTCATGGCCTCACTTTGTGGGGTCATTTAGAGCCACATTACTATACAGATGATAGAACGGTGTAGCAGGAAGACATTGTTGAAAGTATTGAGTGCCTATCATTCCATAGATGAACAGCTTGGGGCACCTGTGTGGCTCAGTCGGTTAAGCATCTGACTTCATCTCAGTTGATGAGCCCACATCAGGCTCTGTGTTGACAGCTCAGAGCCGGGAGCCTACTTAAGATTTTGTGTCTCCTCTGCCTTTCCCCAGCTCAAGCTCCGCCTCTGTCTCTGGCTAAATAAATATTTAAAAAATTGAAAGAAAACCGGAAGCAAAGCTAGCGAATTGCTAACTCATGATTATGCAATAAATAATAGAGCCAACTGGAGATAATACACTGTTATCTAAACCTAGCAGTTGCTTCTAAAATCAAACTACTCTTTGTTCTTGTTTAGAATCTGGGAAGTGAAGCTGCACTTACATGTCTGAAAGTTACTTCTTTCCTTAACAAATTCTATCATCACTTTCCATAATTCATAGTTTTATGTAAATTCAAAGGAAGGAGAAGGAAACTTAGAAAGTCAGGCAATGAGACCACAAATATTAAGTTGTTTCCTTGAGGGCAAGCCATATCTTAAAATCAAGCCACATCATTTCCAAGCTCATATTTTATTTCCCCTCGCATTGTATACACATGTTAATGCCATTATAAAAACTTCTGAGATCTGAATACAATAAATCATTTCAGTGGTCTTTTTAGAACTGAACTATGAAGGAAACCTAATAGGTTTTGGAAATCCCATTTGATGTCATCATTTTAGAGCCAAAGATCTGATTATTATTCATTGGCTTTGTCAGAAATGGAAAGAGTACGATGTTTACCAACATATAATGGTGTTTGTTCATTACATTGATTTTTATTATGAGTTTTCACAATTTGAAATAATAATCACCAAAACAACCCAAATGGATTTCTGATTGTTCATTGTTTATAGCATCTGTAGAAAATATGTTGGCATGACATTCACAACTAACACGCTTTATTTAAAATTAAGGGGAAAATAGTACTAATTATAAACATTGTCTATAATGGAGCTTTGTAGTTTACATAATTACATTTTGCAAAAGAAGGGAGGCAAGCTTGGTCTGACTTCATTTTTCCATTAGAAAGGATCTGACTGTCTTCCTCCCATGGTACCAGCTGCATGGTTCTTTGCATGAGATCAGTGTGTTTCATTTCAATAGCCTACAGAGACAGTTTACTTTCTAAGAGCTGCCTCTTGCAAATGTTCCAGGGGAAGGGTAATTTTGCTCTCTATAATAATATGCGGAGGGCTAGTCTTGTCCAGAAATTTTGCTTCACAAACTATGTCTAGACCAACACTGCCCCCCAAAAATGTGTCTCAAATAAAAATGTTCTTGTTTTTCTTTTTTTGCGAGGTTGTTCTCAAGGCATGTTTTCCAAAGTAAATAAATGAATACATAACTTAAGAGATGGATAAAAAAAGTAAATAATTTCCTGTGTGGTTTTTAATCCTTGGCTTTCCTCTCATTTTGTTGCATGTAGGAAAAGTTACATTAAAACGGACAAATGGTCTCAAAGTGCTGTAAAAATTAAAATGACCTGGCTAGGCTAAATATATTCCATTTAAAATTTCAAAGTAGCCAGTGAAAAGACTTAAAATCAGTATTCCAAACAACAAAAGTCTATGTATTTTCCAAAAATCATATAAATCAGCCTATTGGAAAGAGAACAATGATTTTTAATGTTTAACAAAATTTTATGTAGTGAAAGGACATTCATGGAGTTTACACTGTAACACAAGATATGTAAAGGACCTTCTAGTAATGTTTTCATACCTTCTTCTACCTGTGCTTTTCAGGCAAATTCATACCTTGGATTCTACCTGTGGTTTTTAGGCAAACTGACTTATATGCCTTAGATAATGTTCATCTCTACATCTTTAATACCTGGAGCTATGTATTGTGTAAGATGAGTCATTATAGTTATGCTAGTTTTGTGTCATGTCATAGTTAGTGAAATAGACAAATTCTAGGTACTGCTTTGATGTTGTCCTCGTTGTGGCATCATTCATACCTCGGATCCTGCTGTTTCCACATCTAAACAGTGAGAAAAGGGCTAATAAATGTCTACAGGCGAAGTAGCCATAATCTAACATAATAGCTAATGGAACTATCTGATGGCATTTCTCAATAAATATTTTTAGTAATGAATTATATATGAAAAGTCAATGATAGAAAATAAAGGCAAAGGCAAATAGCGAACATAAAAGCTCTTAAAAATACATGATATAACTCAGATTTGTTCTATGTATCACTCGATAAAGTACTAAAATGTCAAGAATGTGGAAGCAAAATAGCATCTGTAGCTTTTAAAGATATCCAGGCCTTGGAAAAGAAGAATGCTACAATTACAAATCTATTTGGAGACATAATGCTAATCCTGTCTTCAGGGATTAGAAGAAGAAACTAACAAGGCAAAAATCTAACTACTCCTTGCTGAAAGTTGTTAATCACTTCATGATATAACCTATACTAGTGAACATTTAATTATTATTAAATGTTAACAACACATGTGTGTTGGTGACATTTCCCCACTGTTAAAAATCATCATCTTTTAATGTGCCTGAAAATATTTTTGGAGGCAAAATCCCTCTTGGAAGGAAGGTATCTGTTTACAAAGTCTGTTGAATGGCTACAGGCTGAGAAAAAAGCTTGTGTAAAAAATGACTGTTGTTATTTTAATATGATTAAAACAAAAAGACAAATCTTAGAGACACAGAAAACATTAGACTTTCACTGAATTAAACTGAAATGTAAATTTATCACTGATTCATATCCTGAAAAATAAGAAAAGCTGAGTTTCATTGGGATGATTGATAACAAAGAAAATACTGAAATGTAACATAAATCAAATAATCTGCACTATCCAGAACCAATAAATAAATAGCATAGTATAACTAGTGTGCCCAATATCAAATAGAATTTAAACCATCACTACGAACAGTTTTATAAGCGTAATACTCTATTAAAGGCAGCTCTTTTACCAAGCATATATATGTGCCAGGTGCTCTAGTAGATGTTGATGTTTCAAAGGCATCATTATTAAGCCATGAACCAGGATTTACAGTCTAATGGAAAATAGATTTCTCATAAGTACCTAATTTCAGTGTTAGGTGGTTAAGAGAGTTTCTCCTTATTGGCATTGTTTCTTCTATAAAACGTGACCAGTTCTCATCTACTACTGTGATATAATTGGACTTTGTCCTCTTCTTCCATACTCAGGCTCTCTGGATTCAGAGGTTTGGCTAGGATCTAATGAAGATGAGTTAAATACATACCCCGGCCCACTGAATACCTAGATCATTGATTAATTCCAGGATGGCCTTCTAATCCACACTAGGCCAACTGATACCCTTCACTAGGATTCTTAATATCCTACTCCATGATAGCAAATGTGTTCCTAGTAATGGTAAGTGGCCTTATTTCCAACTGTGCAGAAAAGGCTGGAAGGGAACATGTTATTAAGATATTTAAACACTGCTGCTATTTTTTTTTTCCTGAGACCTAGTTTGCCCCTGCCTTTCCCATAGTTTTCCCATAAAACTCTAGTTATTTTTTCTTAAATCAGGTTGAGTTGCATTTCTGATTTATTGCCAGGATAGTCATTCACCATTTACTACTTTCCACATATGATTTACATAAATAATTGAATCTGTGATATACAATAAAAAGAGATTTTCTGAAGATGTCACATCAAGTCAGCTTCTTTGTTTATCCTGAGGATTGAAAGGAAAACTTTCAGATAATAAAAACAGTGACAAAATATATTCACAAAAATATATAATAGCTTTGGGGATATTTTTCTTTTAAAAATATTTTAATTAGGGGGCTTAATTCAGATAAGAGAAATTTTAGGTGTTTTAGATTGACCATTTATGCCCATTAGTATGGTCCTCTAATAGATTAAGACTGAATTCAAATATTTCTATGAAGAAGTTTCTTCTTTACAGAAAAGTGCTATCCCAACAAGCTTTCCATGGTCAGGAATTTTGACAACAGTCCCCACTTCTCTTTTAATAAATATTTGAAGTCTCTCTTAGATATAATATATTCACACAAGACAGCATGAGAGACTATAGGAAGAAAATGCTGGAGTAAGCCTATGCAAGTTTTAGAGCTAGGAGGAGATTGAGAGAAGGCCTGGGAGGTTTATGACCTCAAAAAAATATTCAGACTTGATTCAAGACTCTGTATGAGCAAAAAGATCACCTACCATGGATAACTGTAAGAAATGCCAGAATACCAGCATGAGTAACTAATTAAAAAATATGTCAGATAACTGGAAAAATACATAAATGATTGATAAAGTTATGCTTTCCTCAAGTTTAAGCTTTTTCTCTTAATTGTAGCATTCCAATTTTAAAAAATCAATGTCTACCTTCTACATTTTTCCAGTAATAAAATGACATCTCATATTCTTAAATGAATTTCAATTGTCTCCTGACCTAGCTATTCTCAGAATAGCATGCAACTTAATCAGCAAGATGATTTTAAAATATTTTGATTAATTTTTTTAATTAAAAATATATCAGTAGCAGTATGGATGAATCTACTGTTCCTTCAACGCCAAAAAAATGTGATATCAACAAACCATTGGTAATATAAAGCTAAGCTGATACAAAGTGACCCTACTTGTCTTTTTTGCATAAATATTTTATTTTGCATTACATCATGGAAAAGTTGATATCAAATCAAAAAGCAATATTTGTATCACAATGAAATACCTTCTCTAGTTTAAATAATGTAAGCAATGATTATCTCAAGGAGTTAAATGGAACTCTATTCTGTATAATTGTTTTATGACATCAAAATTTGGTGTCTCAAATCCATTTTGATAAGATCTGTAATATGGGGCTCCAGGGTGGCTTAGTCAGTTAAGTGTCTGACTTGATTTCGACTCAGGTCATGATCTCACAGTTGTGAGATCAAGCCCCTTGTTAGGATCCATGCTGGTTGTGAAGCCTGCTTAGGATTCTCTCTCTCTCTCTCTCTCTCTTTCTCTCTCTCTCTCTCCCCCTTTGCCTCTCCCCTGTGTGTGTGTGTCCACTCTCTCTTTGTCTCAAAAATTAATTAATTAATTAATTAATTAACAATTTAAAAATTTTATAAAAAGAGGATCTGGAATAGAAGTTCATTTAGAAATTAAATTTAATGTGCTACTTCAAAGTTTTAGAAATGATTGTTTCCCCTTCTTCTTCTTGACAATTTCAACTTAATATATACTTCAGGTTAAGATTGATCTTACCAACTCTCTAAATATATTTGCACGTTTGATAGGTAAACTATAAATTAGGAATACCATACTTCTTCACTGGATTTAACAAAAAAATTCATATATTTATTTTGAATGAAATAAACAAGCTCACAACATCAAGATAAGAATGTCATACTCAATTAAATACCAAACGAGAGTCGACCTGGCAATGAGTCTACCTGAGAGTGATCTCAGACAGCGTATCTTTTCCGAACACTAGTGTCCTCCACTATAAATGGGAAGCAGATCGATTATCTGTATCATAAGGCTATTTGCGGATTAAATATGTTACATGCTTAGGATGAGGTTTGACACACATTAAGTATCTGAAACTATTATCAATTTCAAATTGATTATTATAAATTATCATTTTTATTCACATTAAGTGTCCAAGACTGTTATAAATTTCATTAATGTTATTAGAATTTTATTGGGATTTTTGCTGATGCATCAAGATCATATCTTATTATTTTATTTCTTATTGCATATTTCAGGACAACTAACTTTCACATCTTTAAGTGTATTTTTCACAATAAAAGTAATGTGCAAAAAAAAGAAATTTGGAAATGAACTCTATTTAAAAATATGGGAGAAAAGTGTTTCACCTTAGGCAAGGAAAATAAACACAAAAATAAACTATTGGAACTACATCAAAATAAAAACTTCTGCACAGCAAATGAAACAACAAAACTAAAAGGCAATGTACAGAATGGGAAAAGATATTTGCAAATGACATATCCAATTGAGGGTTAGTGTCTAAAATATATAAAGAATTGATACAACTCAACATCCAAAAAGCAAATAATCCAACTAAAAAACAGGCTGAAGACCTGAAAGGACATTTTTCCAAAGAAGACACTCAGATGGCCAACAGAGACACGAAAAGATGCTCAGTACCATTCATCATCAAGAAAATGCAAATTGGAGCACCTAGGTGGCTAAGTTGATTGGATGTCCAGTTCTTGGTTTCGGCTCAGGTCTTGATCTCTCGGCTTCGTGGGTTTGAGCCCTGCATCGGGCTCAGTGTTGGCAGCAGAGCTGTTTGGGATTCTCTCTCTACCTCTGTCTCTACCCCTTCTCCTGCATGCTGTCTCTGTCTCTCTCAAAATAAATAACATTTAAAAAAAAAGGAAAAAAAAAGAAAATGCAAATCAAAACTACAATGAGTTAGCATCTCGCACCTGTCAGAACGACTAAAATCAAAAACACAAGAGGCGCAGGCGTCCCTGGGTGACTCAGTCGGTTCAGACTCCAACTCTTGCTTTGGCTCAGGTCATGATCCTAGGGTTGTGGGTTCGAGCCCCATGCTGGGTCCCATGCTGAGTGTGGGTTTTTCCTGAAATTCTCTGTCTTTCTGTCTCTGTCTCTCTCTCTCCCTTTGCCCCTCTCCCCTGTTTGTGCTCTATCACTCTAAAATAATACAAACAAAAAAAATAATTTAAAAATACAGGAAACAACAAATGTTGGTGAGGAGGTGCAGAAAAATAAACCCTCTTGCACTGTTGGTGGGAATGCAGACTAGGGCAGCCACTCCGGAAAACAGTATGGAGGTTCCTCAAAGAGTTAAACACTAGAACTACCCTCTGATCCAGAAATGACACTACCGGGTATTTACCCAAAAAATACAAAGACACTAATTCAAAGGGATACATATGTATCCTTTTGTGTATAGCAACATTATTTATAATAGCTAAATTATGGAAGTCGTCTACATGTTCATCAATAAATGAATGTATTAAGAAGATGTAGCGTGTGTGTGCACATGTGTGTGTAGTGGAATACTATTCAGCCACAAAAGAGAATGAAATCATGCTATTTGCAATGACATGGATGAAGCTAGAGTATGATGCTAAGGGAAACAGGCCAGTCAGAGAAAGAAAAATGCGATATGATCTCATTCATATGTGGATTTTAAGAAACAAAACAAATGAGCAAAGGAATAAAAGAGAGAGAGACAAACCAAGAAACGACTCTTAACTATAGAGAACAAGCTGATGGCTACCGTAGGGGAAGTCGATGGGGGGGGCAGGGCGGAAATGGGTGAAATAGGTGACTGGTATTAAGGAGTGCAGTTGTGATGAGCACTGGGTGATATATGGAATTGTTGAATCACTGTATTGTATTATACTCCTGAAACTAATATAACACTGTATGTTAACTATACTGGATTTAAAATTAAAATGAAACTATGTATATATATGATATATAAAGTATAAATAAGATACATATATGAAGAATATATAAAATATATATATATGAAGTATATATGATATATATATACATGAAGTATATATAAGATATATATATACATGAAGTATATATAAGATATATATATATACATGAAGTATATATAAGAGATATATATACATGAAATATATATAAGATATATATATATGAAGTATATATAAGGGTATATATATGAAGTATATATAAGATATATGCATATGAAGTATATATAAGATATATATATGAAGTATATATAAGATATATATATGAAGTATATACAAGATAGATATATATGAAGTATATATAAGATAGATATATATATGAAGTATATATAAGATATATATATACATGAAGTACACATCTTATATATGAAGTATATATAAGATATATATATACATGAAGTATACATCTTATATATGAAGTATATATAAGATATATATATATATATGAAATATATATAAGATATATATATATGAAGTATATATAAGATAGATATATGAAGTATATATAAGATAGATATATGAAGTATATATAAGATAGATATATGAAGTATATATAAGATACATATATATATATATATGAAGTATATATAAGATATATATATGAAGTCCTGCTATGCTAGCATGGAATGTTTGACAGGTGTAAATCTTATTACACTCAAACCTATGTATGAAACAAAAACTAAAGAATATAATTTTTTGCACACTGACAACAAATAAGAAGGTGACTGAGATTTTGTTCTACTTGTTAGGGGAATAAAATTTGTACAATACCTAGTATGGTTTTAAGCAGTGCTATTTTTCACAATATTTTTGTAGCTGTTAACATGCTACATCATTTTAATCTAGTGAAATCTTATATAAAATAAGAATTTTCATCTTTTGATATAAATCAAAGTGTTTAACCTCAGTTTAACTTCCCAAACACTGAAAAAGAAAATTTAAATGTGAAAGCAAAATGACTTATGGTACCATTCAATATTACCATATGCTTTAGCAGAAAAGAAATCCCATGTTAATGTATAAATGTCCTCAATGAGTGCATCCTTTAGGGAAGTGTCTACTATTAGAAATTGGAATAAAAAAGGAAAATCGGTCACACTGTTAACACCTGCGTCAGATATATTTGTTATAAAAATGATCAGGAATTTTGGACATCCTGTTTGAATTCAAAACACATAGTCATAAACAGAGTGCATAAAGACACCAACCATTGAGAACAGAAGTCAACTCTAAACAATTGTTAAGCCCACACCAGGGCATTCTAGTTGAATCATTGGTCCTGCTCATAAGTTAAATATAAACATGTTTCCCATGAAAACCATCATGCAAATATTCCTCTTAAATTTTAATTAGCCATGTTCATAGCTTGCTGACACTTAAACTGTCTGGTGTTAACATTTTCAAGGCTTTAATTAACAAGTACAACAGGGTTTGTTTAATGTTGTAATGTGGTAGAACATGATTTTATGTATCTATTTTAATACCCAAATATTATCTGGAGCCATAGATTTATATCAAAATTAAATATCTGTTCCAGTCAAATAATGTCACATCGACTTCATTAGCATTCATGAAGTCTCACATCTGGAATATAAATGACACTTTGTTCATTACAACATAAGTTCGTTAGTTGTTATAACTGAGTATATCATTTTATAGCTCTGATATTAAGGAGAGACAGGCATAAATAAACAATTTCCAAACAGAAGCATTTCCTAGGCGAGATCAAGGGGAAATTATTTTATATGATGTTACAAAAAATATTAAATTGGTCATTTATTTTGGACCAGACACTTCACCCGAATTATCCCAATTAATCCTCACAATCAGCACATGCAGTTCATAGTATCCTTGTTTTACAGAGTAAAAAAAAAAAAAAAATGTAGGTACAGAGAAGTGATATAATTCATCAAAGGAAGACATAGTATCTGAATACCAGGCAGTCTGTTTCCTAAGCCTGTGCTTTCAACTGGTATATCTTGCTGCTTTGCAAATGTGTCCTCATTTTTTAGTTTTAATCCGAACTTGCGTATTAACTTGTTAACTTGCGTCTGATTTATCACATTTTGGTATCTCGGCTCATTGCTTTGGTAAATGTTGTAATAACCGCAGTTTTAAATACTAGCTTTAATACCTGCTGGTCATTCCATGCAATATTGTTTTTTCTTTTTCCCAATATTCTACCACTCAGTCTATAAGCTTCTCCCACTTGTAATATTCTGCTTTATTTTGTGGTAAGCTGAGAGTGGAGAGGCAGAAGGTAGGGAATTTCCAGTGGATGAGTTAGTGATTAGTTTCTGTTATGATTAGTGTCCTGTCCCCGCTGAGAATCCAGACAGATGTATTATGCATTCTTGGGCCTACCCAAAATTTGTTTTTCCCTTAGTCCTTCTTAACATTCTGGGCAAGCATCCACCCTTCTTCCACTCATCTGTGTGTCTTTGGGGAATCTGATCCCACTTGCTTGGCCTAAGTCCAACGCCTGCCGTTCTACTTCTGTTGCCTTAATCAGAAACCCCTATACTGTGTGTTGTCTGGCCATTCAGCTAATCACAATGAAGCCAAGGCATTCTAAATCTAGAGCCCACACTTGTTCCACTGTACTATAGGGCTTCTCTATCGTGAGACCATACATACACCATATCCTAGAAGAAACTCGTTAATAATGGAAAAATCATATATCCCTATTCATTCTAACACAAGCAAAAAGAAAACTGTTTTAAGTGTATGTTCTTAGGTATGTGTGCTCAGTGCTATTTAGTAGACAGACAGTAAATATCACTTATAATCTTATTATTATAATTATAAATAAAACTATCAGAGAATTTTACCATTTTTGAAATCCATTTTCAGAGTCGACTTCAAGAAAAGCTATAAAATAGGTGAAGCGATTTCATTGGTTTCTCTTTCCCCTATTCTTTCCAAGGATCATTTCCTCCATAGCCTCCCTAGGCCACAAGAGCTCTTATTCTGCCTTTCACCAGCTCAAAACCCTACAGCTGAAATGCCCCCACCAGCCACTTGCCAAATCTCTCCACTAAAACAAATCTATTTTATCTTGTCTATATCAGATCCCATTACCAGTTTAATGAAAGTTGGTTATGTAGCTCAGCTGCCCTTAATTTGTTAATCTGCTGTTTCATTCTTTAAAAAAAAAATAATGTTTATTTATTTTTGAAGGAGAGAGAGACAGAGTGCAAGCGGGGAGAGGGGCAGAGAAAGAGGGAGACACAGAACCATAAGCAGGACTCCAGGCTCTGACATGGGGTTGGAACCTATGAGCTGTGGGATCATGATCTGAGCTGATGTCAGACGCTTAACTGACTGAGCCACCCAGGCACCTTTGATCTGTTCCTTTCTTTATTCATTTGATCAGAAAAAAAAAAACAATCATTTAACAGTTATAACGTGCAGAGGACTGAGGGTGAGATACAGAACTAATGCCATCCCTCAAGGTACTTTCTGACTCATTAGGCATATGAAACATGTAATGCAAACAATTCACACTAACAAAACTGACAAAGGGGTCACTAAAAAGGTACAGCCAAAATTCTGTGGAAGTTACAAGAGCTCTCTCTTCATTAGAAAGAAGAGAATGTTGTCTGGATTAATCTACTCCCGTTTGTTCGTTCTTGGGTACTGTACTAGTGGGCTTTAGAAGATAAAAGCCTAGAACCTTATGGGGTGCCAGTCCAGCTCAGCTAGTAGAGCATGGGACTCTTGGTCTCAGAGTTGTGACTTAGAGCCCCCGAGTATGGCATGAAGTTTACTTAAAAAAAAAAAAAAAATATATATATATATATATATATATATATATATATATTTATATATTTAAAGACCAGAACTTTACATTTCAATACATATGATTGATTTCTTGGATTTATTTCTATTATTGCTTTGGGACTTTTTCATATTTAACAATGTCAGCTACATTGTCGCTTCGAAATGGCGAAAACTCATTTAACGCCCTTAAGGGCACAGGGATGTCATTTCTGTCTTCTAACCGCTTTCTCTGACTGTTGCCAACCAATGACGCACTTCCCCAGCAATGATTATGGATATAAGACTGGGAAAGAAGTAGAAACTCAAGCCATGTGCTAAATTAAACTATGTGTAAAATATATATATATATATATCTCCTCATAATATCTCAGCCTCCACTTGACTGCTTTACTCTTTCTCTTTTAAAAATATACAGGACTGTAAGAACAACTCTTCAAGGTGTAAGTATTTTTGCGATTTTAAATATTTCTGATCCTAATCAGTGTCTTTCGTAAAAGAAATAAAGTTTATTTTGTGAACATCTTCAAAAGAAGTACTTCAGCAGCAGCGGTCCCCAATGAATGACTATATTCTGGGGTAATTACCTCTATATGTAGTTCTTAGTTTCCGAAAAATTGAGGATTTGCAGCATTTTTTGTAACGTATTTTTCAGGAGTTTACTCTGTTTTTATAGATTCATCTTCACATTACTGCTTACTTAACAAAGACAATGCTTGAGCTGAAAATACATAGGCAGGTTGTCTGGAATAAGCTTAAAATATTTTCTATGAAATATATTTGTCCTCAAAAGCATATCAGTTTTGACAGGTAGAATGTTGTCCTCACTTTCAGCTACGAGGTAACTGTGAGTTAAACAAGGAAACCAACCTGGCTTTCAACTAATGGCCTTCTGAATCACCAGCTGGCTAAAATGTCTAAACTATACATTTTCTAACCAAAGATTACAGAGCAAAGAAGCTTAATCCCCTAACCACATCCAGATTCTCATGAATTAATTCATTAGTTCATAAATAAATTACATCCTCAAACCACTGCCTAAACTAATGTGCAGCCATTCAGTTTCATCCCTTCGGGTTTCTGAGCATTAGTTCAGATTTCTTTAATTACTAATCAGCAACATCAACAAGAAACACACTATATTGGGCGCCTGGGTGGCGCAGTCGGTTAAGCGTCCGACTTCAGCCAGGTCACGATCTCGCGTTCCGTGAGTTCGAGCCCCGCGTCAGGCTCTGGGCTGATGGCTCGGAGCCTGGAGCCTGTTTCCGATTCTGTGTCTCCCTCTCTCTCTGCCCCTCCCCCGTTCATGCTCTGTCTCTCTCTGTCCCAAAAATAAATAAAAAACGTTGAAAAAAAAATTAAAAAAAAAAAAAAAAGAAACACACTATATTACATTCACAAGGAGGTAGTGATAGAGGGAACTTCTAAATGCTAGGTAGGTATTTTCGTTATAATACCTTGGCTTTTTTTATTTAAGCTTTGACAAAAATGAGACAACCTAGCACAAGAAATGAATACCAGGAAACCCTAAGATATTGAAGTGTGTTTCTACAGTGTTTTACTATTTTGCTTTTTTATGTACGTGTGCATGTTTGTATGCATGTGTTGGACAGGTGGTAGTCTTTTTTTAAATTATTATTTTTGAATGTTTATTTATTTTAGAGACAGAGAGAGGACAAACGGGGGAGGGACAGAGAGAGCAGGAGACAGAATCTGAAGCAGGCTGCGGGCTCTGAGCTTTCAGCACGGAGCCCGACTCGGGGCTTGAACCCACGAGCTGTGAGATCATGACCTGAGCCAAAGTCGGACACCCAATCGACTGAGCCACCCAGGGGCCCCAGGGGGTAGTCGTTTTTTAAATCAGTACTGGGAACATTTAAGACAGCACAATTATAGCTTCAAATATCCATACAATTGACTGCCAAGGATACTCCAGATTCCTGGCATAAAAACTATTAATTAGACTTAAAAAAGCAGTAAATTCCAGAAAAACTGGGCCATGGATTACTGTCTCAAGGAAACAAAAATCTGCAATGGATGCCTCAAAGCTGATTTTCTATTTGGTTTTTGCAAACCTGGATTTATTCCTTTTGAAAATCGATTGATTGAATTGAATTATTTACTTAGTTACTAACTTACCTTTTTATAGTAGTATTTATGTTGGCTACAATAGTAACTCCTCTAGATGGTACTGACATGTTTCAAGGACAATAATATACTGGTTTTGCCACTTATGAGGATTTTTATTTTAGTAAATTAAGTTGTTCCACTTTTTACAAAAAAATACTAAGATTATCAGTTCCATTGTTTTAGAGATTTTCAGTCAGACTTCTTGAGGACAAATATTATGTCCTTTTCACCATACCTTCAGTGGCTAGTATCATTCCTAGAATATTCAATAAAACCTTTCTTCAGTGAAAGGCTGGCTGAAAGAATGATTATCTATGTGTATATATACAAATTGAGTATATGTTATATATAGCATACATGTACTGGCACCTGATAAAGCACTTACTCTGTGCCAAAACCTGAGTTAGTAATTTTGTTATGTCTTGAGTAACCCAAGGACACTATAAGTTAATGACTTTACTCCTTTTTAAAAGAATTGAGATAGCTCATCTCAGATACAACTTGTTTAAGACCAAATAGCAAATAGATGGCAGAATCAGGATTTTTAAACCTAAATTTTATATGTGTTAAAGATGTCAAGAAATCAATTAATAAAGGTCAACTTGTAAACTATTTTGAAGATGTCATTCAATTTTTTTTTTCTATCAGTGCTGATTAATGTCTCCTTGAATAAACCATGCATTTAATACTGTGAGTTTCTTGTTTTGTTTTACCACAGTAACCGGGTAAATAACGTTCTCCCTGTTCTATTATTAAAAAGAACACAAAACTGTTGTGAATGTATGAACAGGGAGTAATAAGCACCACTGGAAATAAAGCAAGCTAAGCCTCACGTGTTCTTAATTATGAGTCAACAATTAAAGGACGTTATATTTAATATAAAGTCGTTATTTCCTTTTAAAATCCTTTTACGCATTTCTACAAGTTATTGAACCATGAAGGATTACGAACTCAAATTAGCTATCTGCCAAAAAAAAGATCTTTTTTTTTTCTTTTTTTTTAATTTTGAGCTGAACCGTTTAATAGAAAACAAATATTTTCTGGACATTTCCAGAAATCTTCCACTGAAAGTGAAGTAAAACTTCTAACATGGGATGCTTCAATTCAGTGTTAATGAACGCGAATGTGTCCAAAGCCAAAGGAGTGTGATGGGTACTACCTACTGATTTGAGTAGTTCTACGTAGAGAGGCTGGTCTACAGCTACTGTTGGTCCCTGAGAGATAGGATGTTTGAGGTGGACCGAGTGTCAGGCCTGGCAGTAAACAACACCACACTGGGTAGCTTCATTGACTTTTTTTCAAATGTAGAAAAGTGGGGCCTGGAGCATGGAACAATGTCTGGAAGTTCTCTTTGGTATGAAAAAAGCAGAGTTTCACTAGAAGACTGACAATGTTTACATGTTGCATTTCCTTATACATGGTTCTATGCTTCTGTTCTAGTCCATCCGGGCTGTAACAAAATGCCCCAGATCGGGTAGCTGACATACAAGAGAAATTTATTTCACCCAACTCTGTAGTCTGAGGCATTCATGATCAAGGTGCCAGCCTGACTGGGTTCTGGTGAGAGCCGTCTTTCTGTTTCATAGCCAGACCTAATTGCTGTGTTCTCGCATGATGGAATGAGCGAGGAGTCTCTGTGGCGTCTTTTTTATAAGATACTACTCTCATTTATGAATGCTCCACCTCCTGGTTTAATAAGAATCTATGAATATAATCCTTTTTTGGGACATAGGATTTCAACATATGAATTTTAGAGGGACAGAAACATTCAGACCATAGCGGTATCATTATTCAACTGGCATTATTATTTTAATAAAATTTATAAGTAAATACCGACTAGAAGTAAAATCATACTGAAATGAAGAGATAAGTACTTTACATTTTGCTTCCTGATAATCATGTCTGGCAGAAAGTTAACCAAATGGTCTAAACATCTCTACCTAAAACCACGGTTCACTTGTGGCAGTAAATCGAGTGGCAGACACATGGAGTTTTAGAAAAAGGTTCTCAAATTTAGGGTACGTAAATACCCCTAGGGGAGCCTCTTCACATGCCAGTTCTTCATGCCCCACCCCCAGAAAATCTGAAAAATTAGTTCCAGAATAACCACATATGATCTGCGGTTTTCAAAAAGTCTCCAGCGTGTTTCCATGCAGTAGGCAGGAGTCCACGTGTTGGGAAAAACCTGGTTCCCATGAATTAAATGGATGGGGCAAATCAATTCTGCTGTGTGACTTTAAGGTCATGAGAACATAAGTGAAATTTCATCAGTGTTTTATTTATGGGTGAGTTTTACATGAACGTGGAGTTAACTGATTGAAGAAAGAAAAGAGTGCATTCTACAAGGAGGGAACTTGGACTTCAGAATTAGTATGATTGGATTCACAGAGCACAAACAACTAGCAGTTTATATTCCCCGGGCTGTGTTAAACACACACAGTTCTTCAGCTTGTCTCTGCTGACAGCCAGATTCTGCCAAAAACTTGAATAATGAACTCGATGTTGGCATTGCAAAAGTGTGATACTTGCACATGTCAGTGGACGCAAATTTCCAATGTCCCTGGAATGGACCCTGAACCCTGAGACCAAAATGTTTTTCATCCTTCACTCCTCGGGGAGGAGGTCTCTCCCAAACAATGCATTTAGCAGAAACCTTCTCCCCACGAAACTTCAATTTCCATTTAGCAATCATCTTTTTCATTTCTTTCACGATCTGAGATTATCTCGTTTATATATTGTTTTCTTGTTTAATGTCTGTTTCTCCTCACTAGAATGTTTGCTTCTTAAAAGCAGAGGGTACATTTTCTGATGCACTGGTATAATCCCGGTGAGTAAATCTACTTGGGGTGTCATATATTATACATGATCTATAGATATGTGTTAAATCAGGAAATATGTATTTTAATGAATATTCTAGGATGATGTGGCTAGACATTCCATTTAAATATCTTTTCAAGAGTTTTGGGGGTGGGTGAAATAATGATAAATATAGAATATTCTTTGAGGTATTCTTTGGGGACATATAAGAGGCTTTTTGTTTTACATTTTTATCATCTGCTTAAATTAGACTATCAAAGGATTAGAATATACTGTCCACTATTCTTTTGTAATTTTATAATAATATTGCAAATCAAAGAATCTGAGTAGTCCTAAAGAAATTTTTCTTAGCTTAATTAAACCAGCTTCCCTAAGTTATCTTTGACAATGTAACTTTTGTTTCCCTCTAATGTTTGTCATCAAGCATTTATTTGAGAAGTTGCCATCCCAAGCATTTTTTTCCGTCTATTCTGTGATATCATCTTTGTTATTATGAAAGTGAATAGTAAATAACAAAGATTTATTATTTCAAATTGTGTTTTATACTCAGCTTTTCCGAATCATCTTTGTGACAGGAAATTGGTATATGATTGGAGAGCAGAGATTAGTTTGGGGAGGAGGAAATTGGCATGCTTCTACAGGCGTAATCGGCTGATTACTGCAGAATGTGGGCGAAAGGGACTGCTTTTATGTCCTATAAGCAAAAAGAACACGTATCTTTCATTGAAAATTTACTTTCACAAAAAGAGACTCCATTATTTTCCCTCACCTTTGATTATTCTAACAGCCGTCTCCTATAATTGGAAACTTCAAAACATGACCTCTTGGCAATGATGTATTTGTGAAATTACTTCTCTGTCTTTAAGAATCACACTTGTAACAGTGAGTTAATAAGAGGTGGCCTGGTATTTCAGCAAGAATTTTTGTTGTCATTTTGTGGAAAGACCACGTTGCTTTGTGTTAAACAATTTCTCTTTCCACCAGGACATGACAGCAATCAACTAGCTAAAATCTTGGGTTTTATATTATTGTAATTGAAAGAGAATTTGTGACAATACCTTCTTTTTCCTTTCGGTACTGGTACATAATTGCGAAAAAAAAAAAAAAAAACCACTATTCTTTTTTTGTGCTTCTCTATGTAATATAAAACATTTGTCATTTCTTATTAGCTCTTCAGATTTCTATTATTTACAATCCCTTTGAGATGCAATAAAAGTTTCCACACAAAGCTCATTATTTCTAATTAATCCCGTAACAAGACTTCAGGATGGCTGTGCTATGAAGCTCTTTTCCAAAACAATAGTGTCTTATTATCCATTTCATTTTATAAATTTTACTTCTGAGGTATCAGGATAATTTGTCTAATATACATTTTCTGTTGTTTTAATATGCAGTGAGACTTCCAAACACAATATTTGATAAATTATTCACATCTGTGAGATTATAACTTTTTCCTTTGAATTATAAATAAGATATTTGAGTTAACAGTTTGGAAATAGTGCCTCTCCTCTAAACAAACAAAATATGACAATACCCTTAATTTTTCTCTATCACAAACGGATGCCATCTGAAATTGATACCTTTTGAAATTAAATTTCTATTTTGTGCCTATCGATTATCTTGGAAGTATACTTTTTTATTAGAATAAAAAATATGATCTCCTTTTTCATAAATTGAATTTAGTTTTAAGCAAAGAACAGATCATTTGCAACTATACTTCTTAATTGCTATAATGTCATTGATCATATTTTTACACCTGGCCCTGTGACTCTTTCTTTTGAGATCTACCAAAAAGTCAGAAATTTTATAAAGATTCATTTATTTTTGAGAGAGAAAGAGAGAGCAAGTGGGGAAGGAGACAGAAAGAAAGGAAGACAAAAGATCTGAAGCAGGCTCTGGAATGACAACAGTGAGCCTGACACGGGGCTCAAACTCCGGAACCACGAGATCATGGCCTGAGTCGAAGTGGGGCGATCAACCGACTGAGACACCCAGAAATTTTAAATCAAGTAATCAGTGGAAGAGAACACTCGGGGAAAATCTGTTGCATGCACAATGAGATAAAACTATCATATGATATAAAGGACTTAATTGAAAACAGAACCTTCAGGGAGAAAAATCACTTTTAAATTTTTAAAATCTCAGTCAAGACAATGGTAACTATATAGAAAAAATAAATAAATCTGCAGGAGTTTGGCTGGATTCTTTTCTTTGAAAAAAAAACAAAGTAGCTACTGTTTACATATGTGGGCCACAGTAATCAGATTAATAACAACACTTAAGATATAAGAAAAGGATGGGGTCAGAACACTCTTACTGCTCTGTGTGAAATCTACTTCCCTGTGTATAAATGGCAACACCAAATGTGGACCTTCACAGGATGTCTGTGGTGATTACATAAAGGCATTTTATATTCCTGACTCTGCTTCTTCATTCCCTATAAGTAAGGCCTTTTGGGTTCACACTGGGTACTAGTAATTCATTTTCCTTCGCATGCTGAATCAGGAAATAGTAAACAAGATTTTATTATGAACCGGTGAAAACTGTCTTCTATTTTGCAGTCAACATGTTAATTCTTTTTTGTGTTTGTTTGTTTCAGTTTATTTATTTATTTTCAGAGACAGAGAGAGAGAGAGAGAGACAGGCAGAGAGAGAGGGAGAAAGAGAATCCCAAGTAGGCTCCACGCTGTCAGCACAGATCCAGACACGGGGCTCAACCTCACAAACCACAAGATCATGACCTGAGCCCAAATCGTGGGACACTTAACCTACTGAGCCACCCAGGTGCCCTAGCATGTTAATTCTCTCAAACATTCCTCTGCAGCCCTGATTTCTGAAAACTCTGCCAATCTGTGCTCTTTTTGTAAAACCTTTCCCATTAACAAGGTCTTTTGAAGAAATGGTTAGAAGATGTAGAGACAGTAGTGTGCGTTTAACTCATCACAGAGCATTCCCTCCTTACCCTGAACAATTATTACCGAGTTGAAATAAAGGGATTATGTGATCATGTTTAACATTTTTATGTGTAAACGTGATGTTTCCCAACCCTATCCTAGGAAGCATTTGACTAGGAATGAAGTACAGTGACAAAGGTGCTCTCGCTGACTAAACTCAGTCAACCTTCTCTAAGCACTCTGCTCACCGAGGCCTCAACCTTGGACTTCAGTGGCCAGCTCTGGGGAGCCTGCACGAGATGAGAGAAAATACATATACTGGTCTCCACCCCTACTTCCCGACACAGGGCTCCTGAAACCTTTGTAGTTTCTGGGGTGACAGGAGTGTCTTTCGTTCTAACGAGGCAAATTTGGGTGGACTCCTCTATGAGCTCCTCCATGAGGTCCTGGATGAGGGCTGGTCACCAGAATAAAGAAACCATGATTAGAAGCTTGAAATTTTCATCTCACTCGCCCTCGCCATTCTCTTGAGAAGGGAGAGGACTGCAAATGGAATTAATGATCTATCATGTCTATGGGGCAAAGCCTCCAAAAATAATACTGTAGTATAGAGTTGGGAGAGCTTGCAGGTTGGCAAACACATTGACATCTGGAGGACATTCCAATCCCACAGGGGCGGAAACTCCTGTATCCTGACCCTTCAGCCCTTCCCCTAAGAATGTCTTCATCTGGCTGTTCATCTGTATCCTTTATCATGCCGTTTGGTAAGCTGGTAAACTTAAGGGTTTCCCTGAGGTCTGTGAGTTGTTCTAGCAAATTAATCAAACCTGAGGAGGGGAACCTCCAATTTGTAATCAAATCAGACAGAAGTTGTGGATAACTTGGGACCTACTATTTGCAACTGGCAATGGGATGGGAAGAGTCCTATAGGGCTGGCCCTTAACCTATGAGAATTAAGTTAAATCAGAGGGCACCCGGCTGATGTCACATAGAATTGCTTGTCGTGGGGGAAAAAATCATGAATTTGAAGTGTCCTGAATGAGTGTGACGGTAAAGGAGACACAAAAGACAGAAACGAGATAGGAAGGAAGGGTTTCCCCTACTCAGAAAAATGGGGCTTTCCTAATTCAGCCTACACCACTCAGTATCAGCAAGAATATTGTTAAGTCAGTTTAGAGAAAACCCCCACCCTTGATCTCTAATAACCCTCAATGTCTGCTGAAAAGTCTCATACTCCATGTGATATCAGATGACCCTGGCCTGCCTTTATCTAGAAGCCTGCTAGGTCAGTTTAGCAACCATTTCCCCTACCCTTGATGTCTCCCTCTTTGTAACTTTCCATCCATTGATCCCTCTCCACACACTTTCTCCTTAGCTATAAATCCCCATTGGTTGTTGTGTTTAGAATTCAGCCCAGTTCGATTCCAAGGTCTCTTTTTCCCTACTGCAATAGTTTCTGAATCAAATCTGTTTTTACTGATTCACTACTGTCCTGTACTGGTTTTCTTCAACAATGGTCAGGTAAAAACAAGCCTTGATTAATTGAAATAGAAAAAAAAGTACTTAGTTTCAGTTACCCTTAGTAACCTAGGTAAGAAAGTATCGTGTAATGATCTAGAATATGGTATAATTATAACTCTCGAGGTAATTTCCGATTGAATTTTCTCATTTCAGTTTCTGAAAATGCACGTATGTATTTTCTTAACATCACATAACACCAGGGATGATAAAAATGGAATACAACATCTGTCTTATAATAACTCTGATGTGGTTGGGTAATTTAAATGATATTACAGTCAGAAAAATAAAAAGCATGATGGAACTTGTTGATATATAATATTCTTGTTATCTCTATGCCATTTGTTAACTGCCCTAGTGTTACCCTAGTTATGCTTTGCTAGACAGTTTTAGGATGAAAATTAAATGAATCCTTTCTTTTCACTGAAGGAGTATATATACTAAAAATACCACTATTACTTCATTAGTAAAAAAAGAAAGTTGTCATATGGGCTAATATGATCGAAAGTCCCTCAACATTAAATTATGACTTAGTATTTAATACCTCATAGTTCCCTGCATTTTGCCTCCTTAACCATTCATCACAGTTTGGAAATCTACATGGATGTGTTTTGTTGTTTGTTTACTCAAAGTGCTCTATTCCTGGCCACACGGACATGTAAACCTGGAAAGGGCAGAGGTGGTGTCACTCATTCTTGTTTGTTGCAGGCAAACTTCTAACAGCCAGTGTTATGAATAGCATACAGTAGGCATTAAATCAATATTTGTTGAATAGATAACTGAATAAATCTACTTGCTCTTAAACTCTGTAAGGGTGAGGACTTTGTTTAATTTGTTCAATAAAATATGCCCAGTAATGAACACTATACTTGGAACTCATCTGAATGAAAGAGAAAGGAAGGAAGGAAAGGAAGGGTTAAAGGAAGAAAGGCAAGTAGAAAGAAAAAAAAATCATGGAATAAAGAAAATGGATAGAATCTTTAAATGTATATATTTTCCTCAGTTTTCCTGAGGAATTATATGTAAAGTATATACAAATCATCTCTAAAATATATACATTATCCACATTTTCCATATAAATAAAATGAGATATTAAATTTAGCTCTACTTTGATAAAATGAAAATGACATAAAATATAAAATTATCTTTGTAACAGTCAAGTATTTACTTTTAACAGATAAACCTACGTGCAAAGAAAAAAGAAAAAAATGAGACATAAAGTACTTAGATGATATTTCTAGAGGCACTTATCTAGTAAGTGGTGAGCCAGTGCGAAAAGTAATGGCTGTGATACAGTACATTTTTCTTCCTAACCAACAATATTCAAAATCAGCCTATATTACACTTTCGATTCTATCTAGCTAGAAAGAACCAGACATAAAGTATTATTTGTTAGAGGTAAAATCTCTACAAATGGGCAGTATATCATATCTCACATGAACTAAAGGCTTAATATTTTATGTTAATTTGTCATTCCACTGAGAATATTCTATGTGCCAGGCACCATTCAATGAGCTAGAAATCACAGTGAAAGAGCGGAGAGAAATCTCAGTCATCACTGAGATGTGAATTCAACTGGAGAATTAAATGTATCATCAAATATTACAAATGTTTAACAAGCATTCAATAAAAAGAATAAATACACACACACACACACACACACACACACACACACACACACACCTCTCTCTCTCTCCCTCCTCTCTTTCTCTCTCTCTCTCTCTCAAACACACATACACAATTTTACAAGTTTACTCTACAAATTCTTCATTCTCCACCTTCTGCTTCTAAAAAGTAATTGATAGTAAGAGCTGGATGTAGAATTTACATACATTTTTTGTGCTTATAGAAACCTCAGATCATATGCAAGCATGTTCTAGGCTTCTTCGTAAGTAAATATATAATTATTATTGAGAAAGCAGACATGTCACTTGGCCTTCTGTTTATTACTGAAGGCCATTGATATTTTCAAATTAAGGTATTTACATGTAATAAGATTAACCCTTATTAGTGTAGTGTTTTATAAATCTTGAAAAATGTATATGGGTGTGTGGGGGGCCGGCCCCGGCGCCAGGCTGAGACCTGGTCGAGCAACGTTCCCTGTTGACTCAAGCCAACCCGGTGGTTCCCCCTCCCATTCCCCCACTTTCAAGGGCATACGAAAGCCTTGTCAAGGCTGAGAAAGTTAATTCCTGAAGCCTGTGGTCTGCAGGTGTTGGCAGTAATGCTACCTCCCTTTTTCTACCCCGAGTCAGATAGACACAAACATGGGAACTGTGTTTTGCTAGCAATCTATCAACAAGGTCTTGTGACCTGTTCAGAAAGTTCACAAGGTACACAGAACTAAATGTTTTGGCTGGCAGTGATCATGTGAAACATGTTTATTCTTAGAATGACCTGATCCATAAGAGTCTTATATTATAAAAGATTGTGTACAGCAACAATAAAGCCGTCACTTGGGCCATCAGCCCAGGGGACCTTCCTGTTCCCAAACTTTCTCTTCTCTCCTTTTTTCTTGCATTCCCCTACCCTCAGGACCCTGACCTCGGTGTTTGTCGCGCTGGTCGCGACATGGGTGGGCACCACCCCCACAGTCAAGATATAAAATAGTTTTGTTCGGGCGCCTGGGTGGCTCAGTTGGTTAAGCATCTGACTTCGGCTCAGGTCATGATCTCACAGTTGGTGGGTTTGAGCCCCGCATCGGGCTCTGTGCTGACAGCTCAGAGCCTGGAGCCTGCTTCGGATTCTGTGTCTCCCTCTCTCTCTGCTCCTCCCCTGCTAATGCTCTGTCTCTCTCTGTCTCACAATAATAAATAAAAATTAAAAATTTTTTTAAAAAAATAAAATAGTTTTGTCACCCCCCAAAATACCCCTTATGTCCGTTAGTAGCTAACCCTCCTCCCTACCCAAAACCTTTGGCAACTACTGATCTGTTTTTATTGCTATATGTGCCTTTGCATGAATGTCCTACAAATGGATTTTTGCATGTGACTATTCAATAAATGTTAGTTATTAATGACATATGCCATATGTCACAGGATTTAAGAAGATAATGATTATATAGAAGATTTCCTTTACAGTTTAATACCCGCAAAAATATCATTAAATTTTAATGTATGCTTTCTCATTAATCATACCTATGGAATCATGCCTATGGAACACAATTGGGGGAAAAAGTGATTTTGAATCATTGAGACACTGTATTATTGTTTATTCCCAAAACATTTGGATCATTCCACATACATCCTCAATACTATCATTATATAATTTTTCATATCGTGATCTTCCCTTAAGATCAAAAGATGTGGATCTGACTCACTCTTTTTATTTGATGAACATATACTGGAGTATGAATAAACTTCTCTTCATTCAACAATTCCTATTGGTATTCAAGTTCTTTAAAATTTCATGGTATTACAATCTATGCTGTAATCAAAATAATTGTGCATGTATTCTTGTTTCTTAGTGAATTTATTTCTACATGAAAGAGTTTGTAGTGCAAGGTTATACGTATTTTAAATTTTCATAGAAATTTCTTGTTTATTTTCAAAGTACTTTAGCAATCCACACATCCAGTTACAATGAAGAAAACATGTCTGTTTCCCCAAATTCTTATTACATGCAGTCTCTTTAATTTTTTTTTTTAACATTTATTCATTTTTGGGAGACAGAGACAGAGCACGAGCAGGGGAGGGGCAGAGACAGAGGGTGACACAGAATCCAAAGCAGGCTCCAGGCTCTGAGCTGTCAGCACAGAGCCCGATGTGGGACTTGAACTCATGAACAGTGAAATCATGACCTGAGCCACAGTCGGAAGCCTAACTGACCCAGGTGCCCCTGGATGCAGTCTCTTTTTAAAATTGTTGTGAAAATAGCATTTCATGTCTTCTTTGTTTTTCTTCTTTATTATTTTAAAAGTTTTTATTTAAATTCCAGTTAGTTAACATGCAGTGTAATACTAGTTTCAGGTATAGAATTTAGTGATTCAAAATTTCCATACAACACCTTGTGCTCATCACAAGTGTACTCTTAATCCACACCCCCAAAATGAATAATACAATTTAAAAATGGGCAGAAGGCACAAATAGACATTTTTCCAAAGAAGACATACAGATGGCTAACAGACACACAGAAAGATACTCATTTCTTCTTTTTATTGTTTTTCTATATACTAGTAAATTGCAATGTGATATTGATTCTAAGCAAAGGACTTAAAAGTAAGTAAGCAATTATTTATTGAAATTATTCATGGAAAATATGGGAGGAAAAAAATAAGAGCAGACATATCGAGACTTTAATATTAAAGAGGAGAAAATCCTGCACTTCACTGAAAATATTTGGTTGAAATGTAATAACTCAGATTTCTTTCTGAGTCAGGTGAGGGGACAACGATATGTATGCAGGATCCCTTAGGTCCTGTGAAGTGAAAACTTTCAAGATTCTAAAATATTATAAATGATTATAAGCATAGGAATTATTTTATTTCAATAATGTTCTAGCTTTTAAATTAATTTCATCTAAATACTAAATAAACCAGACTTACAAAATATTGTTGAAATTCAGCTTGTGCAACTTTGTATTAAAAAACACACACACAAGAATTTCCTGAAAAATGTATCCTTTCCTGTCTGTCCTCATTTAAATGTACTTGTGTTTGGAGATTCGCTACTGTCTTTTCCATGAAAGCAATACTCTAATCTACCTGTATGAAATAGGAGACAATTTATATTGAATAGCCAACATCTATTTTAGTGTAACTCACTAGAGATACAGTATCTGAATTCTCAGTGTTTGTGAGGTCACCTTCAGACTCAAGAATAAGAATACCTCCATATCTACTTCTCTCCTGTTCCTATCAATATTTAACATAATCATTGTGTGTTGTGAAATATATATATATATATATATATATATATATTTCAAAACTTCCATTTTTCCATGACTTTATTTGGAGACTTTTTTAAATTTTTTTTTTCTTAATGTTTTTATTTATTTTTGAGACAGAGAGAGACAGAGCATGAGCAGGGAAGGGGCAGAGAGAGAGGGAGACACAGAATCGGAAGCAGGCTCCAGGCTCTGAGCCATCAGCACAGAGTTCGATATGGGGCTCGAACTCACAGACTGTGAGATCATGACCTGAGCCGAAGTCGGACGCTCAACCGACTGAGCCACCCAGGCGCCCCTGGAGACTTTTTGACAACAGAATTAAAATGTGCCCAAATGTGTCATGTGAATATTGCCAAAGGGTATCATCAAGGGCCATCATGGCTGATACAAACTGCAAATTAAAGGGACCTAAAACAGTGAAGGCAGAAAAGTCAACAAAACCCCATAGGTTAAAAAACAAACAAACAAACAAACATAAAGATGGGATATAGAGTCAAAATCTGTGGACCTGATCATCTTCTAAGTCACTTTAAAGTTAAAAGAGAAGGGGAATCAGGACTCAATCCTCTTGATACTGATAAAGTTAACATTAATTGTAAAATAGAAGACTCTCACTTGGTATATTTTTCACTGCTCTGTCTCTGAATTCTAGAATTCTTCTCATAAATAGAGACATTCAGTAAAGATTTGTGGAATCAATGAATAATAAACCAAATTTAAATTTTATGTTTTAAGGATATATAAATGGCAGTAAGCCACATAAACCCTCTGCCCCTTGCTGCTTTCAGATAATATGTTTTGGAAGTCTTACAAATCGGTATATATCAGTTTTCATTTTCTTTGTAATGACTGAATAATATCCCTTTTATAATTTTATTTTTAAGTTTATTTATTTTGAGAGGGAGAGAGAGAGAGATAGAGAAAGCGCGTGTGTGTGTGTGTGTGTGTGTGTGTGTGTGTGTGTGTTTGCATGAGTGGGGAAGGGGCAGAGAGAGAGAGGGAGAGAGAAAATCCCAAGCAAGTTCCTCACAGTCAGCACAGAGCCTGACGTGGGGCTCCATCTCTGGAGCTGAAATCAAGAGTCAGACGCTTCACCTACTGAGCCATTCAGGAGCCCCCAAAACATCCCAGTTTTTCAATGCACCGTAATCTATAAAAGTTTGAACATTTTGGTTGTTTTTATTCTTATGCTCTTTAAAACCTTTACATGCATCCTTTCATAAGTTAGCAAGCAATATATTTATATATGTGTATTTAAGTTGTACTTCTTATGTATAAATATAATATATATATAACATAAATGTATTTTTGTGAAATATATAAATATATAAATTTATAAGTTATATATAGGTAAATTATTCATTATTCATATTGGGTCAAAGGTTTGGTGTATTTTAATGTTAAATATATTGTTAAATATAATTTCCCAGAGACTGGCCAATATATACTCCCATTATTCTTGTACTGAGACGTATCTGATTTTCTTCTTATCTTCTAGAATACCATTTTCTTCTTCAACACCTACATTAACTCCAAAATGAAGTGTTACTAATTCTTTAAAATGGCTTTTTGTATCCTTCTAGGCTCTTTAAGACCCTGGTTGTTTCCCTTAGATAAACCACCGTTCTAACTACTCCTGGTCTATTGCAGCAAAACAGGTAGAGTGTACTTTCTTATCTACATCCTGTGCTTATAAGTCTGCAATGATTTTCTGTTTAACTTAATTCAAAACCCAAAACAGTTACTATGGTCTCTGCCTAATTCTCTAAAATCATCTGTCATTCACTCCCTCAATCACTACAATAACGTCACACTGATTTTCTGTCAGTCCTTGAGATATTCTGTTTTTAAACAACTCTATAATTTATTTTTTAATGGCTCAATAATTTACTCTATTTTTTATTTTATCTAGAATATATCACTCCTTGTTCTTCAACTTACAGATTCCTTGCTGTCCTTCACATAACTGTTAAGTATGTCTTTTTTTTTTCCAGACTTTAGCTGAATCCCTATCCTAGTTTAGGT